>NC_134489.1:32793563-32964437 GCF_040206685.1 Ascaphus truei
CACACACACGTATACACACACACACACACACGTATACACACACACACACGTATACACACACACGTGTATACACACACGTGTATACACACACACGTGTATACACACACACGTGTATACACACACGTGTATACACACACATGTGTATACACACACAAATATGTTGTATACACACAATATATACATACACACAATGTATACATACACACATGTATACATACACACACATGTATACACACACACACACATGTATACACACATGTATACACACACACGTACACATACACACACACACACATGTATACACACACACACACATACAATGTATACACACAAACATGTATACACACACACACTATCCCCAGCACCACCACATCAGCACACCGGTATCCCATGCCCCCCCAGCACACTGGCATTCTCGGCTCTCCGCCATTCCCAGCCCCCATCAACACCATCAGCACCCACACATCGCCACCTTTGCACCTCCCCCATCGGCACACCCACATCCGCACCCCCACATCAGCACCAAACCCTCCCAAATCAGCACACCGATACAATCACCATAAGTACAGCCACAGCAGCACTACCACCGCACATGGGCCGCGTGGACCACTCCCCACCCAAATGCCACACCCACACCACAAACATCCCGGGCAACGCCGGGGCTCTCAGCTAGTATATATATATATAGATACCCTTATCTTCTACAGTGGCATTCTTATGTGATTTCTTGGATTGGCAGGATTATATGAACAAAGATGAATATTTGACCAAGACCGTTATATCTTTTTCAAGCATTACAAGTGAATATTCCTAAAAGCATCCTAGATTCGGATCAATCTAAAATAACGAAGTTTATATGGGATCATAAAACTCCTTGGGTAGTTAAACACATTTTATTTCGGGAAAAAAGGGTGAGAGGATTAGGTTGTTCAGATATGCATAAATATTATGTAGCATCCCATTTAAGAACTTTTAGAGATTGGTATGCATGTGCTGGTATCAAACAATGGGTAGATATAGACAATGCCATCCCTTAAATTTCCTTACATAAGATTATTTGGTTATCTAAAAAAACGTAGACCTAAGAAATGATATAAACATCCTATAATTGGCTTTTCTCTGGGGATATGGGACTCAGCATTCAGGAAATGCAAATTATCTTCTTTACCTTCTCCTCTGACTCTAATATTCAAAATCTGGAATTTACTCCTGCATTGACCTCAGATTTGTATGGCCCATTGAAATCTGGAGGGTGCCATAAAGTGGCCAATTTTTATTACCAGAATCAGATTAAATCTTTTTCGCAATGCAAACCTGATTTTGATTTGTCAGAAAATAGTAGATTTTAATACTTTCAAATTAGACATTGGATATCACAACCAAATATTAAGAAAGCTGCAACACAAGAAACTACACTTTTTGAGGATATATTACTCTATCTACTTCAGGTCTTATATCATTGATCTACAATATCCTTATTTGCATCTGTAGTAACACACAACCTAAGTACTTTTCAGCTTGGGAAAGAGGTGTGGGGCATACAATTTCTGATACTCAATGGTCTGAAATCTCGTTTAGAGCATCTTCATCATCCATTTGTACTCTTCATAGGGAAAATTCCTATAAGGTTCTTTTTCGTTGGTATTTGGTACCTTCCAGATTAAAACAAATATATCCTATAGCCTCCGACAGATGTTGGTGTAACTGTTCTATGGAAGGTTCATTTTATCATATATGTTGGTCTTGCTCTAAAATACAAACTGTTTGGATATAAGTTTTAGAAAACCTAAAGGAAATGACTGGTTTTAGTCTCCAGTTGGATCCTTTAGTGGTTTTGTTGGGTGCAGTAGATGTGGATAAAAAGTATGTCCTTAAATCTGAGGCTAAGGCCCCGGTATCTCCGCTGCAACGCGCGCCCGCGAGATTGGCGGCACGTGCAGCCGATTACCTGGTCTGCAGCTCACTGCAGGAAGAGAGACCGGGGGTCGTGGCGGGGGAGTGACGGGGGCGCGCCCATGACGTCACCCGGCAGGTTCGCCCTCATTGACTGAACCACCGGGGGGCGTGCCGTATCGCTCGACGCAATAGAATTGAGAGCAGGAGCAACTCTCGCCCCAGCGCTGCGGCCCCCCCTCGCAGCGGGCCCGGCGCCATTGAGGGGAGGGCTCTCGTCCGTGCAGCGTCCGCCACAGCGGACGCTGTAGTAGGCAGCGGGGTCAAGGCCTTACTCCAGTTCTCTAATCACACATTTACTATTAGCCACAAGATTGTGCATTGCTTCTAACTGGAAGAATGTATCGGCACGAAATATGGCACAATTGTTGACTAGAGCAGTGATGCACAAAGTGGGGGGCGGGGTGGTTGCAGAGGCCCCGCGCTCTTCACCGAGGCATTTAAATTAAATGCCGGGGGATCGTGTGAGGCCTCTGTACTCTAAAACTTACCTGGACTCTGCCGGTGTCACTCGTGTCCATGGCAAAGTGGGGTCAAATGACGCCACAGGGTCGTGTGATGTGACATCAAATGCGTCAAATCACGCTGCGGGTCACGTGACCCCACAGCATCATTTGACGGCACGCAAGGTAAGTAGGGGGGCTCAGAACGGAGAGGAGCAGGCATGGGGGGGCGCAGCAAAAAAGTTTGCGCGCCCCTGGACTAGAGCATGGGAGATATATGCTTTAGAGAGCATTACTTTTTCCTTACGACAAAAACACTCTAAATTTACGAATATCTGGTTTCCTTTCTTATCTTATATGGAAATACGTAACTCTATTATAACGAGACCAGAGGATGCTGGGAGTTATAATATATAGATTACTAGCTGATATACCCGGCGTTGCCTGGGATGTAATTTTGGGGGGCGGGCGACAGGGTTGGGCTTCCCCCCCCCTTGACAGCTAGGTGGGTGACTGAGTTGACTGAGTGTGTGGGTGAGTGAGTGGGTGGATGGGTGACTGGGTGGGTGGGTGACTGAGTGGGTGAGTGGGTGAGTGGGTGTGTGGGTGGATGGGTGACTGAGTGGGTGGGTGACTGAGTGGGTGGGTTGTTGAGTGATTGGGTGGGTTGTTGAGTGATTGGGTGGGTGGTTGAGTGAGTGGGTGGGTGAGTGAGTGAGTGGGTGAGTGGGTGGGTGGGTGAGTGGGTGGGTGAGTGGGTGGGTGGGTGGGGTCAGTGAGTGGGTGGGTAGGATCGATGAGTGGGTGGGTGAGTGATATCGATGAGTGGGTGGGGTCGATGAGTGGGTGGGTGGGGTCGATGGGTGGGGTTGATGGGTGGGTGGGGTCGATGGGTGGGTGGGGTCGGTGACTGACTGAATGGGTGGGTGGTTTTGGGTGACTTGGTGGGTGACTGACTGGGTGGGTGACTGACTGGGTGGGTGACTGACTGGGTGGGTGGTTTTGGGTGACTGACTGGGAGGGTGAGTGGGTGACTGAGTGAGTGGGTGACTGACTGACTGGGTGGGTGAGTGGGTGACTGAGTGAGTGTGTGACTGACTGGGTGAGTGAGTGGGTGACTGACTGGGTGAGTGACTGACTGGCTGAGTGAGTGACTGACTGGCTGAGTGAGTGAGTGAGTGACTGGGTGAGTGAGTTCATAGGTTGGGTGGGTGAGTGACTGGGTGGGTGAGTGACTGGGTGAGTGACTGGGTGGGTGAGTGACTGACTGAGTGACTGACTGACTGACTGGGTGAGTGACTAACTGGGTGAGTGACTGACTGGGTGAGTGGCTGACTGGGTGAGTGAGTGACTGACTGGGTGAGTGACTGACTGACTGGGTGAGTGACTGACTGACTGGGTGAGTGACTGACTGACTGGATGAGTGACTGACTGACTGGATGAGTGACTGACTGACTAGGTGAGTGACTGACTGACTGGGTGAGTGACTGACTGACTGGTTGAGTTAGTGACTGACTGGGTGAGTGAGTGACTGACTGGGTGGATGACTGACTGACTGAGTGATTGACTGGGTGAGTGACTGGGTGGGTGACTGACTGGGTGGGTGAGTGACTGACTGGGTGGGTGAGTGACTGCGTGGGTGAGTGAGTGACTGTGTGGGTGGGTGAGTGACTGGGTGGGTGAGTGACTGACTGGGTGGGTGAGTGAGTGACTGGCTGGGTGGGTGAGTGACTGGGTGGGTGGGTGAGTGACTGGGTGGGTGACTGGGTGGGTGAGTGAGTGACTGGGCGGGTGAGTGAGTGACTAGGTGAGTGACTGGGTGGGTGAGTGACTGGGTGGGGTGACTGGGTGGGTGGTTGACTTTGATTGGGTGACAGTGGGTGGGTAACTGGGTGGGAGACGGTGGGTGACTTACCTTAACCGGGTGGTGGTTCCTGGCGGCAGACGGTTCCCCTCGTGGCACTGATATCCCCGTGGCATCTGGCTGGGGCAGGAGGTGGGTTTGGGAAGTTGGCGGGGGGGGGGGGGCAAGAGTGGCAGGCTGGGCCAGACAATCTCCCCCGCTCACACACTTCATGGCTCACAAATTTTTGCAGGGGCGAGAAATGGCGCCGCGCAGAAGACACGCGCCCGCCCCAGCGCGAGCATACTCTCCCCCGGTGCCACCCACCCCAAACACACCACCACAGCCCTCCTGCTGTGCTGGAGGTGGCACCGCGTGGGGAACCTGCGCACCCGCCCCCCCGGTTACGGCCAGAGCCCCCACCCACCGCGCGGGAGACACGCGCTCCCGCCCGAGCACACTCTCCCTGGCGCCAAACCACCACCGACCACCTGCTGTGATGGAGGCGGCACTGCGCGGGCAACGCGCGCCCCCCCATCCGTCGAGCGGGAGGGGATCAACCGCCCGCCGACAGCAGCCGCACCAACGGCTCCTAGTGATCACACTCTCCCCCAGGCATCGCCACTTGGATGAGGGCGGGGGGCGGCTCGCAACCAGCAAGCGCACGGTGATCGCCCCACACCCTCCCCCCCCGTGCCGGCATCAACCACGCAGGCCCAACCGGACAACGGGACTCCGGGTAAGTGACCCACCGTGCCGAATTATGACGGGCACCGGGAGAGAGAGGGTGGGGATGGGGGTGTGTGTGGAAGGTGAGCTGCGGTCCGGCTGACGGGGGACAGTGGTGAGGGGATGGTGTGTGTGTGTGTGTGTGTGTGTGTGTGTGTGTGTGTGTGTGTGTGTGTGTGTGTGTGTGTGTGTGTGTGTGTGTGTGTGTGTGTGTGTGTGTGTGTGTGTGTGTGTGTGTGTGTGTGTGGTGTTGGTCAGAGGCACACGTGTGAGGAGAGTGTGCGTGTGTGTCTCTCCTCCCTGCCTGGCTCCTCCCTGCCTGGCCCAGAGGCCAATGAGCTGTTCAGCCGACATACACACACAAACATTATTTGAGACTTATAGATATAGATAAAAATCATTAAAAAAGGGTTTTTTTTCATATAAATGTATAGATTTATCTATTCTGAAATGAAGAGGTCTCAGATATCAGAATGCTGTCTTTTTTGTTTTGTGGCGATAACGAGTGTTCTTGCAAGGTTCTTAGATAATATTGTATTGTATTGTATTGTATGTCTATATATGAGCTATATGAGCTACAGTATATGAGCTATATATGAGCTATGGTGGGGGAGGGGGGTTGTGGGAGTGTAGGGTTATAGTAGTTATACATTTTTTTCATGAATTATTGTATTTATATTGTTTCATGTTATTCAAAAAACTAATAAGAAGATTTAAAAAAAAAAAAGCCCCAAATAAATATAAAAACCCTGAATACATATATAAAAATGTTTTTTAACTACAAATACATATATAATACAGACTTACCTTGGGGCTGGTCTCAGGTGTCAGGCCTCAGGCCGAGCCCGGGGGCTATGGGAGACCCGGCTATTGATCCTCTAGTTGCCTCCGGGTCCCGGCTCTCTCCCAGCGGTGGGCCCCCTCCCTCACTGACTGTCCCACGCCGAGCTTCTGACTCGCGCTGGGCCTCTCTGATGTCAGCACGCGCCGGAAGTAAGCTGGGTTGAGCTTCCGGCGCGCAAAGGCATGAGAGGAAGGCCCGGTGACACGCGTAGGTCAGAAGTGTGGGACAGTCAGTGTGGAGGGAGGCCCGCAGCTGAGGAGAGCCGGGACCCGGCGGCAACTAGAAGTTGGACCCAACTGCCCCTCGCAGTCACCGGGCCCGGAACACTTGTCCTGGCTGTCCCCCCCTCTCAGCAGCCCTGGGTGACTCCACCTCCTAATGTCATTTAAACATAAAGAGTCATAGGCATTTGGCTACCAAACTGTCCTCATATGTCTTCTGTGAAGAAAATGTTTTCCTTAACTGTTTGATAGCTTATCACTAAAAGGACACCCTAATGCTACTGTAGGTCCGGCCTTTGCCTATTGCTGCTACACTCAGCATAACATCATCATGGCTATTTAGTGACACAATCCATGCTCCCAGATGACCAACCCTCAAAGTTCATTACAGCCATTGATTCTCTCTTACTTAAACATACATCTTTAATGAATATTTCTTCAAATTCATATTATTTTGCTTATACGTAAGCCGTGTCCTTCTGCATCTAAACCACAAACTACAATGTTCAAAAATACATGTAAACCAGTTTTTCTTTTGCACATATTTATTCATTTTTTGAACAGCATTAAGGTTTTAAATAGAAAAATTTTCATTGAAATCGTCACTTTTTGCCCGAAGATCACTTCTGCTCACACTCAGCCAATGGATATTAACAGTTACAAGTCTCATCAGCACTAGGAAGCAATACATCTTTAGCTAAAACAGTATTTTCGTTTTGGATTAGGTTTTGCCAAAACTCATCACAAGGATCTGGTTTTGGATTATGGGTAACATTGGAATTTGATGGAAAAAATTATAAAGTCGCAGTCTGGAGCTAGGATCGGAGACAGGTCAGATGGCGTTAAATCTCTGATCAACTATATAATTACTCAACAAGTACCCAACAGGTAAACTAAGGAAGGATGTGCTGACTGACATAATAATATTTCATATATATAATTATATCAGATGATGGACTGCGGTATCCATGCCTAAAACTGAAAATATATATAACCAAAAGATAAGGTTGTTAGGTTGTTAACAAAAAACAAGTGGAGCTGATTGTATATGTCTAGTCTACCAGTAGACACCAGTCAATCTTAATGAGCTCAAACCCAGACCGACAGTATTCTATATTTATATATATTTAATTGTGTTTGTTGGAGTGCTACTGAGAAACTGACCTCAAATATACAACGGTAACCAAAGAAGCCCCAACGCACGTCCAATATGGGAAATTATTTAGTTAATTTCTATATGTTTTTTTCTTCTCATTAGTGTGGGACTTTTAGTTCAATCTTTTGGCCAAAACATGTTAAGCCTGTAACTATGTCAAGGTGATCCCCTCTGCAGGTCCTGCACTACTTGTACCTATTGTCTTCTTGTATTTCCTCCACTGCATAGAGAGAAGAGAAACCTATTGAGAGTAGAGACGGGTCAGATGGTGCTACCTCATTCTCTAAGGCTACTTACTGTATATAATATATTTAACATCATTTTTATTATGAACTAACTTCAGCGCAATTGAAACTGAGTGGTGCAGTTAAGTATTATCTTTTAGGAGAGAGTAGAACTGGAGTAAGGCCAGATGGGGGACCTTGGTAGAATATATTGATTATATATTTTATGTCCACTGATAAATTCTAAGTCCACTGATAAGGGTCAAGTATAAAACTAGTAACTGAACTCCTTTAACTCGTACTGTAAGGCAAGTTAACTATATTGATATTCTCCTAGTTTCTGACTGAGAGAGAAGGTCATATGGTGGTCCCTCTATCAGTAGAGTAGAGATTCAAACGGCATTCAAATGTATATATTTTATAAAACCTCCGACGTGCAGGGGTGTCGTCATGCTCATCTCTAGTTATTACTGAGCTTTAATACTAAAATACTGTGATTATATCATGTAGATTCTGCATCTAATGATTGATTGTGGAGGATGTACAGAACAAGTAAATGAAAGAGCTGGTGGAGAAGATTCATAGTGGTGTACGGAGGGTGTTATGAAAAGCGGAACAGGCAGAACTGTAGTAGACGTCACATAGCTGTGGCTGCATAATGACATTGCCTCCAAGTTCATACTCTTGTAGGGACTTCCAGTTAATCACATTACCACTTTTGTCATTATAATTAAGAACATTACGGATGTCCTGTTCGTACAATACCTCATCATACATGTGAACATCAGTGATCTCTCCCACAAAGGAGTGTTTAGCATAAACTTTACCACCAACCTGATTCTGTCCAATCACAATCATGGGGTTTGCAGAGATTTGGTACCCTTGTTGAAACATTATTCTTGGGTATGGCTTCCCATTGACCCATAGCTGCACTACACCAGTGGAGGAGTCCCAGCTCACACAGAGGCTCCACCACTGTAGAATATTTCTTGCTGTCAGATTAAAATACAGGTCTTGGTTGCCCACCGTGACTGAGAACTTAGTGTCAGGGTAAGAATTATAGAACAGGTGGAAGTCACTATCTCCGGACGGAGTGACCAAGGAGAACAGGGAATGGGAGCGGGTCAGTTGTGTGTAGGATCGCAGACAGACCGTGAGTTTGTCAAAGGGGCCGTTCTTTTCTGGCATCAGACGCACGTATGAATCAGCCGACTCTTTGGGGAAAAGGAACACTTTGTCTGTCATATCTATATGGGAAGAGAACAAATATTGAATGCAATGTTAAAATAAATGGCATAGTGCAGGAGTGGCCAAATCCACCAACAGTTCAGTTTTTCATGATATCCCTGCTTCAGCACAGGTGGCTCAATCAGTGGCTCAGTGAAAGACTGCACCACCTGTGCTGAAGCAGGGATAGCCTAATAACCTGAACTGTTGATGGCCCCTGGGGACTGGAGTTGGCCAGCCCTGGCATAGAAACTGCGGCCCATATTTACTAGGCTGGGCTCTTTCATAAGCCTCAGACAGCTACTTTCCGACCCATTCATTCAGCAATTTGTTTCATTATTTGGGCTATATTAATTATCTTTAAATATTTTGGCTCAGACACATTCTAAAAGGTGCAAAAAATAACTGATGGACAAAACATTACATGCTGTTTCTGTAAAGGACAAAATCAGAATCCAGCGGCAATTCCAAACTGGCCGTGATCATGGGCAAGATACTGTACATTGGCCCATGTGTACTAAGTGGTGCTACTCCATCGGACACCTTCCAACGCCACACATCTCCTAATTTCAATGGACTATAATATGTGGTCTGGCAATAGAAGCGGCATTGTGCACCATTTAGTAAATATGGACCATAACCTCTACTGCTGACAATGTGAGAGGCAGACAAGGTGTGAAACAGGCATTCATCACGAGCAGGCTCACCCTAATACAGAGGTCTTACTGTGCTAACCAGCACGGCCCCACTTACCCGATCCATCTGCGAGCTTAGGGGGAAGAAGATTGATTTGGGATTGTTAAAAATAATAATAAAAAGGGAGAGAGACCTCTGTGAGGAGACACAGTGAGAGAGACTGCTGCAGGGAGACAGTGAGAGAGACTGCTGTAGGGAGCCACAGTGAGAGAGACTGCTGCAGGGAGACACAGTGAGAGAGACTGCTGCAGGGAGACAGTGAGAGAGACCTCTGTGAGGAGACCCAGTGAGAGAGACTGCTGCAGGGAGACAGTGAGAGAGACTGCTATGGGGAGACAGAGTGAGAGAGACCTCTGTGAGGAGAAACAGTGAATGAGACCTCTGTGGGGAGACACAGTGAGAGAGACTTCTGCGGGCAGACGCAGTGAGAGAGACTGCTGCGGGGAGACAGTGAGAGAGACTGCTATTGGGAGACACAGTGAGAGAGACTTCTGCGGGCAGACGCAGTGAGAGAGACTGTTATGGGGAGACACAGTGAGAGAGACTGCTATGGGGAGACACAGTAAGAGAGACTGCTATGGGGAGACACAGTGAGAGAGAATTCTATGGGGAGACAGTGAGAGAGACTGCTATGGGGAGACACAGTGAGAGAGACTGCTATGGGGAGACACAGTGAGAGAGACTGCTATGGGGAGACACAGTGAGAGAGACTGCTATGGGGAGACACAGTGAGAGAGATTGCTATGGGGAGACACAGTGAGAGAGCTCTGTGAGGAGACAATGAGAGAGACAGCTGCGGGGAGACACAGTGAGAGAGACTGCTATGGGGAGACACAGTGAGAGAGACAGCTGCGGGGAGACACAGTGAGAGAGACTGCTATGGGGAGACACAGTGAGAGAGACTGCTATGGGGAGACACAGTGAGAGAGACTGCTATGGGGAGACACAGTGAGAGAGACTGCTATGGGGAGACAGTGAGAGAGACTGCTATGGGGAGACACAGTGAGAGAGACTGCTGCGGGGAGACACAGTGAGAGAGACTGCTGCAGGGAGACACAGTGAGAGAGACTGCTGCAGGGAGACACAGTGAGAGAGACTGCTGCGGGGAGACACAGTGAGAGAGACAGCTGCGGGGAGACTGCTATGGGGAGACACAGTGAGAGAGCCTGCTATGGGGAGACACAGTGAGAGAGACTGCTATGGGGAGACACAGTGAGAGAGCTCTGTGAGGAGACAATGAGAGAGACAGCTGCGGGGAGACACAGTGAGAGAGACTGCTATGGGGAGACATAGTGAGAGAGACAGCTGCGGGGAGACAGTGAGAGAGACTGCTATGGGGAGACACAGTGAGAGAGACTGCTATGGGGAGACACAGTGAGAGAGACTGCTGTGGGGAGACAGTGAGAGAGACTGCTATGGGGAGACACAGTGAGAGAGACTGCTGTGGGGTGACAGTGAGAGAGACTGCTATGGGGAGACACAGTGAGAGAGACTGCTATGGGGAGACACAGTGAAAGAGACTGCTATGGGGAGACACAGTGAGAGAGACTGCTATGGGGAGACACAGTGAGAGAGTCTGCTATGGGGAGACACAGTGAGAGAGACTGCTATGGGGAGACACAGTGAGAGAGACTGCTATGGGGAGACACAGTGAGAGAGACTGCTATGGGGAGACACAGTGAGAGAGACTGCTATGGGGAGACACAGTGAGAGAGACTGCTATGGGGAGACACAGTGAGAGAGCCTGCTATGGGGAGACACAGTGAGAGAGACTGCTATGGGGAGACACAGTGAGAGAGCTCTGTGAGGAGACAATGAGAGAGACAGCTGCGGGGAGACACAGTGAGAGAGACTGCTATGGGGAGACACAGTGAGAGAGACTGCTATGGGGAGACACAGTGAGAGAGACTGCTATGGGGAGACACAGTGAGAGAGACTGCTATGGGGAGACACAGTGAGAGAGACTGCTGCGGGGAGACACAGTGAGAGAGACTGCTGCAGGGAGACACAGTGAGAGAGACTGCTGCAGGGAGACACAGTGAGAGAGACTGCTGCGGGGAGACACAGTGAGAGAGACAGCTGCGGGGAGACACAGTGAGAGAGACTGCTATGGGGAGACACAGTGAGAGAGCCTGCTATGGGGAGACACAGTGAGAGAGACTGCTATGGGGAGACACAGTGAGAGAGCTCTGTGAGGAGACAATGAGAGAGACAGCTGCGGGGAGACACAGTGAGAGAGACTGCTATGGGGAGACACAGTGAGAGAGACAGCTGCGGGGAGACACAGGGAGAGAGACTGCTATGGGGAGACACAGTGAGAGAGACTGCTATGGGGAGACACAGTGAGAGAGACTGCTGCGGGTAGACAGTGAGAGAGACTGCTATGGGGAGACACAGTGAGAGAGACTGCTGTGGGGTGACAGTGAGAGAGACTGCTATGGGGAGACACAGTGAGGGAGACTGCTATGGGGAGACACAGTGAAAGAGACTGCTATGGGGAGACACAGTGAGAGAGACTGCTATGGGGAGACACAGTGAGAGAGTCTGCTATGGGGAGACACAGTGAGAGAGACTGCTATGGGGAGACACAGTGAGAGAGACTGCTATGGGGAGACACAGTGAGAGAGACTGCTATGGGGAGACACAGTGAGAGAGACTGCTGCGGGGAGACAGTCAGAGAGACTGCTATGGGGAGACACAGTGAGAGAGACTGCTGTGGGGAGACAGTGAGAGAGACTGCTATGGGGAGACACAGTGAGAGAGACTGCTATGGGGAGACACAGTGAAAGAGACTGCTATGGGGAGACACAGTGAGAGAGACTGCTATGGGGAGACACAGTGAGAGAGACTGCTATGGGGAGACACAGTGAGAGAGACTGCTATGGGGAGACATTGTGAGAGAGCTCTGTGAGGAGACAATGAGAGAGACAGCTGCGGGGAGACACAGTGAGAGAGACTGCTTCTCTCTGCGCAGCTCTTACAGACTGGTGGCTGGCTCGGTATGATTACACTACCGACACACTTAATCACACTGCGGCCAGATCCGCAAGCCGGGAGATTTCCCGGCTTGCTAGTGGCCGCCCCTCGGCGTGCCGCGCGTCATAGACGCGCGGTCACGCGTCTTCGGGAGCGTGCGCCCCCTGCACGCGCGTCCAGGGGCTCCCCGAGGGAGCCCTGGTGTCCCGCGATCGCGGGACAGCGGCAGGGGGTTCCGGGGGACCCGGCAGACCCGGCAGCGGTAGGGAGAGCGCCCCGATCGGAGGGCGCTCTTCCGCTGCTTCGGCGCGCGCCCGTCACTCTCGGGCGCGCGCCAGGCTACTGCTGCGGCCAAGAACGGGCAAATGCTCGAATAAACTTGGCCGCAGCAGTAACACTGCGGGTATCCTATTTAGAAACAGGGACCCCCGCCGTGGTAATCCTTCTGAGAAATGTACTGCCCTCCCGGCCGTGAGAGCTGTAGCCGCGATGCAACCACATTAGCCGCTCCAAATCGCGGTCACAGAGAGCGAAGACTTGCTACATCTGAAATAAAGAAGAAGATAGATTTGGGATTTGAAGTTACCTGTCTGAGCTAGAACTCCAGAAACACCTGCAAGCAGGAGCAGCAAACCCAGCATCCTCCCCATGTCCTCGGAATAAAGAGACCTAGAATGGAAATACAATGATTATTAGGCCGCGCTTATAGTGCCGGCGACGGGGACGTCAGGCAGCGGTCGCTGAAAAAATCAAATTGAGATGACTTCCAGCGATCGCAAACCAAGCCGTCGCTTCGTCACGCCGTCTCGTCGCGCTTACTCACTTACATCACGCGCGCGGTGGCGGCAATGCATTTGTTTTGACGCGACGTCGCGCCGCTGTCGCCGGCACTATAAGCGCAGCCTTAGTCATGCAGTGTGGCATAAAGTAAAAGGGGCCTATGCTATAAGCATTCATAAACAAATCGCTGGGTCATTTAAATTGCCTGTTTTGTGAGTTTTGCTATCACGGTATTCAGAAAGCCTCGGTTACCTTTGAAAGCAAAATTCACAAAACGGGCGAGTTGCCGGCGGCGGGATGACCGCCTCTCTGAAAAGGCCTAACCCGGCGATTCCTTTCGCAAATCTCGCCCGAAATGTATGTTTTTAATATACATTTTATTACTAGTGTAGATGAGCAGGGGGTTTCCGGAGCAGGACCGCGTTGTTTCCCCCCTGCTTCCTGAGATACAGGCCCCGTTATGGGGTGCCGGTATCTCCTGTGCATTTTATTCCCACGGTCACGTGACGCGAGACGTTTAAATGCATAGGAGATACCATAACGGGGCCTGTATCTCGGGAAGCAGGGGGTCCCCGGACCTCAAATCAATGCAGTTCTGCTCCGGAGACCCCCTGCTCATGTACACTATTATTAAAATGTATATTAAAACAGCTGCTACCCACAATACACATTAAAAACGCCATAAATCTAATACCTACCTCCTCTATCCCCACATGATTGATACCAGAGTCCACGGGTCTCCGTGGGTCCTCAGGTGGTCCCTGTGGGTGTCTGGAGGCCCTCGGGTAATCCCCGTAGGTGTCTGGGGCTCCTCAGGTGGTACCCGCGGGTGCCTGGGGGCCCTCGGGTGGTCCCCATGTGTCCCCGCTGGCCTGCAGTACCAATCGTGTGGCAAAACATTTTTTTGCTAACATTTAACCCCCCACCCCCAAAACATACACTACAGTAATGGTCAAAATAACTATTATCCAGATATGGATAATAGCTCATTTGCCCATTATTAAATCAAACATTAGCCAGCATAAATAAAGTAACTTTAAGGGTTGATGTCACATCCTTTTGAACAAATGTAACCTATCACATGATACAGCAACCAATGGGATTGTCTTCAATCCCTTTGGCTGTAATACCATGTGATATAGTCATGTGGTTTTAAGAATGTGACATGCCTCCCTTGGAGATGACGTCACATCCTTAACAAAACAAAAAAGAGGCGGGCACATAATACAGCGTCCAATCAGATTGGAGCTGTACCATCTGACCTCAAAATGTGATGTCACAGGCCATAAATAAGGCCTTGACATTCTTATTTTACGTCAAGAAGCTATAGATTGACAGATGAAGATAGAAAATTTAAGAAAAGATAGAAATAATTACAGAAGAAGATAGAAGAAGGTGATAGAAGATAAAATAAAGAAGAATTTTGTTACCTGTTCCGGATCTTCAAGGTGGATGGCGTTGGATTGACTTTGATGACGTCGCGGTACGAGACCTTGCAGAAACACCGGGATTCGGAGGGTCTGCGCTTCCTAAGGTAAGAAAAATATTGAATGTATGTGAATCTCTTTTTTTTCAGGTTTTTTTATTGTATTTTTTTCTTTTTATGTTTTTCATTGCCCATTGACTGATAGCTCTTGCTTTGGACCCCCAGCAGCCACTGAATGAGAAGAGGAGTAAGTGATGTCACAGCCCGACCCCGGACGCGGGAGCCAGGGATACCGTCTGGAACTGTCACCCAAACCAACTCCTGCTGCTGCTGCCAGGGGACAATCCTTTTTGTTTTTGTAAGTGATTCATTCATTTGTAATTTTAATAAAATACTGTTTTTGTGATACCTCTGCCCCAATCACTATTCCTTGGAGCGGGAGTCCACCCAAGACCGTGGGAGTGCTGGGGGAAGGGATACCCTGACTGGACACAATCAAGATAGTTGTAGGCATACAGAGACCTCTGAGTACCAGCACTCACACTGGGCTGTGTGAGTGAAATTCTCTAGATATATATACACATCTGTTTGAACTTCCCTGTCCCCACTCTATTGTCATGTGGGGGCCTGACATTTTAATCGGGCTATTTAACCCCTCTCTGTGCCAGTGCCAGCACCTGCTTCTGAACATCTAACTAACATCACCATTTTCTTTATGTGCATATTTGTACCGAGATGAGGTGTGGATTGACACAGATAGACTCTGCAAGCAAGACTGCAGAGTGGATTATTATTAGTAATCACCAGCCTCATTCCAATTGAAGGGGGGTCTGTGAGTTGGGGATTTTATCCCTCTCTCTCACTGTATATTGCTTACACCCACTACCCCTGATTGATCTGTATTTGTATGTGTCTATCCATACCGAGGAAGAGACTGCACGCCAGCAGCCGGGAAGAGGAAGAAAAGGCTCGCAAAGAAGAAACAAAGACACCTTTATACAGAGGTGCTCACACAAGGCCGCGTGAGTATTTATTATATATTTTATCACATCTTCATATGTATTTTTCCCAATATTATTTGTGGTTCGTTTGGGGCTGAGACTCCTCGAACATCAAGTACACTAGTCAAAATTTGGCTATTCAGTCTTTTATCGCCCACTTATCGACGCTTACAGAATCAAAGTAGACATTTTGGCCAATAAGTGCTCGATAAGTGGCTTATGAATGCTTAGAGCATAGGCCCCAAGATCTCTTGTTTGTCATTGGTTTTCCAGAGACTTTGATATTTACTCCACCTTTTAGTAGATTTTTTTGTTTTACTATACAGTATTCTCAAATATTTCCTACATCAGTTTAAAGTTGCATTTTTGTGTATCTTCTAAATGTTTTTGCTTTATATATTTTGCCTGGGCATCATATATTTAATGTCACAAAGGAGCCAAGTTCAGTAATAGCCAAACCAGTACATTTATTATTCAAGGACTCCATTTCCACAGGCTCAGTCCACAAGATTGGTTTAAAGCAGATGTGGTTCCTATATTTAAAAAGGGGGCTAGATCATAACCGGGAAATTACAGACCTGTAAGCCTGACATCAATAGTGGGGAACTTACTTGAAGGTTTAGTACGGCATAATATTCAGGAATACCTAATGGTTAACAAAATCATTTGTAATATATTAGTAATAGTCAGCATGGATTTATGAAGGATAGGTCGTGCCAAACTAACCTTATTAGTTCTTTGAGGAGGTAAGTACAAATGTATATTATATTATAATATAATATTCCTCAGACATCATTACCTCTATCTTTTTGAAGTGAAACTTCTATGCTGGCACCTACCAAATGAATATTTCCCTTGGAGTAAATTGCCTTGAAGTGCACTCCCAGAAGTGACGTCACTGCTGGCAGAAGAGGCCGTTATGGCAGCTGGCGTGGATTCGGAGGCCTCCCACGCTTGGAGCTGTTGCCGATGGCTCGGCGTGCCTGGACAGTAGGTGCCAGATTGGTGCGCCTGTGCAGTAGGCGTCGTTTGGATGCACCTGCGCCGAAGTCACCGGGCGCGCCTGCGCAGTAGCCACCAGTACCGCCCGCACCACAGGCACAGCACACACACATGCACACACAGAGAGACACACACACAGAAATGCACACACACACAACAAAGACGCACGAACACAGAGACGCACACATGGACACACACACAGAGACGCCTGCGCAGTAGCTGCCGGCACACACACACTCACAAAGAGACACACACACAGAGACACACACAAAAAACAAACACACAAGAAACACACACACACAAGAGGCACACACACCCCAAAACGCGCGCACACACACACAGAGACGCACACACATGCGCACACACACACAGACGCACACACAGACAGAGACACACACACAGAGGCACACACACACAGATACCCACGTGAGGAATTCACAGTTACTATACATATAGAAATACAAATAGGTTAAACAGGGGGGGGGGCATGCACGCGCGTTCTAAATCAAACTTCTTTGTGTTTTAGCACTGAAATTGTGTTTTGATTTTTAATTAAAAACATCACCATCACAGCTACAATTTGTGCGACAAAATTGTGACAAAACACAATGAAGTTTCACTTAAAATGTGTGTGCTCAGCACACACATTTTTTTTTTCATTTAAACTAGCCTATACCAGTATATGTGCATGTATGGGTAAATATATGAATGTTACAGAACATTTATTTATTCTTATTATTATCATTATCTTTATTTACATTGGTTCATTGATAGTTTATATTTATTTATATTGATCCTTATTTGTGGGGTTTAATTTATGTTATGTTAGATTTGGTTTAATATATATTGCTTTTCTTTGTGAATAGGGTTAATAACAATATATTTTTTCTTAATGATGTGATTACACACATTTATAATGATGACATTTTTTGGCATTTAGGGTTATATGTATCTATTTTTGTTCTAAGTTATTACAGGATTATGGTTAATAATATTTTATTTATTACTTGTATAATTAATATATTTTGCTATTTTATGCAATTTAATTTCTGATATGCTCAATTATGGGTTTGTTTTGCTTATTCACACATTGCTTAGTTCGTTGGTTTTATTGATAGAATGGTATCCACACAATTTTGCTATTTAGTGGTTGGAGGTTACATTATATACATTGTTTTTAATTACACTTATTAGCATTATATTTGGTGTGTACGTGTTTCTATCAGTCCCCATGGATCTTTATATATTGCAGCCTTCTTTTGGCTAGTTACGGAGTAGTTGATTATTCTATCTTCATGTGTGCACCGTGCGACTCTCTGGTTGTTAGATGGTCCTATCAGAGATCGGAGGCGGCTATTTAAAGATCACCTGGGGTATAGCCAATTATTCTTTGACAAAGTTCCCAGCCAGGTACGAAACGCGTCAGAGTTGTGCTATAAACATGTGATTTTCCGATTTGTTTATTATTAAAATTTGTTTTTCATTGATTGCGTTTGGATCTTCTTCTTTACGGACCGGAGAGCAGTGCACCGCCTCCCCTTTCTATTTTCGGACGTGCATATCGGTTGGAACCTGATTCCTGCAGGACCGGCAATACGGCTATTTCCCTTACCAGACGACATCTGATCAGAGAGTACTTACACAGTGCCGAGGTCCAGAGCCAGTGTGTGACAACCAGGAAGACTGGAGATGCGGGGTAAACGGGCAGGGTCCTCACTGGCACTCACCACTCAGTGAGCGCTCCATTTTAGTCCAATTCCCTTCCGTCGCTACATCCACCCTACCTGTGTTCTTTTTGTCCACACCGATTTCTGGGGCTCTGTGGGGCTTATGATACAGCCTTGCTGTGTCCTTTCTCATGGACATTATCACATTATTTTGTTTTTTGCCTACGGCTCTTGAGCACTGGTTACAGGGTTTAACCCTATCCATTACTAAGTAGGAGTTTAGACCAGGGTAATGCAGTTGATGTGGTCTACTTAGATTTTGCAAAGGCTTTTGATACAGTGCCACACGAGTTTAGTGTGCAAAATGGACTCAAATTAAATACACTGCTGATACTGTAAGCCTGGTTTTTTTTTTCTTACATGGCAATGTTATGTGGATAGAGGCATATTCACCCTGTGTTACTTGGTGTCAATGTATCATGATACCTAGGGCCAGATTCTCTAAGCTCCTACACTGCCAATCCATTCTATCTGACACAGAAGCCCCATTCACTTACTGTACATTGACTTCACTGGAGCTTCTGTGTCAGATCGCAAGGAAAGGCAATGTTGGAGCTTAGAGAATCTCTCTGTTAGCCTCTATCCTGCCCTGCGTGAAAAGAGATTTGCTGAGCCAGAGAAGCTTTGCAATGGGTGTACAATAATGCAGGGGTTCTCAACTCCAGTCTTCCAGGTCAGGTTTTTAGGATATCCCAGCTTCAGCACAGGTGCTCAATCACTAAGCCACTGATTGAACCAACTGTGCTGAAGCTGGGATATCATTGGAACCTGACCTGTTGGGGGCGATCTTGAGTACGGGAGTTGAGAACCCCGGTTATAATGGAATGTAGAGGTTTAACTATATAACCCTTTCACTGCTGGAGGGACCAGCACTGCATTGCACTGAAGTTGTAATCAGTAAAGACTTATAGCAGGTTACTAAGTAACCTGTGATAAGGCCAATCGGGGGAACTGTTGCACAGAAACTCCTATAAAAGTCAAAGGAAGTTTCTATGTGATAGGGCACCAATCTGCATTATCGCAATATAATACATAACCCCAATCACATCCTTTACAGCCAATTTACGCCTGGAATTGTATAATAGATGGTTTACCTTAGTCTGTCTCAGAACTGCAAAAGAAGCCTGTTCCCTCTTGTACTCTTCCAGTTATTGTCTTGAGTGGATGAGAGGTACCGTATTTTGCTGTGATATTTATAGGAATGTGATGCTTGGACTTTAGCCAATCAGGGTGGCAAGTGAAGGAACATCATTTATCCCTACATCTGTTGACACAGAGCTAGCTAATAAAACAAGACAATACATATCATGCACCCAGCTGACCAATGCAAAGCAACTATACTTTAATGATCATATGGCCCCCCCTTTACCTTCTCCATCAGTAAGCACCCCCATCACCCCACGGAGGGGACACACAGTTTTTGAATTTGCCTGCGCTATACCTGGACAATTTCACATAGGATGTTTGCCCAGGTGAACAAAGGCCCCAACAACCCATTGTTTAGACTTTAATATGCTTACTTAACTAGACCTTTTATTTGATTACGTGACTATGAAAGGAAGAAGGAGGTGGCCATTAGCCAATGTCTCTTATTGTGGGAGACATCAAATGCTATCATCTGTCACTACTTAATGGTCATATGCACCCCCCCCCCCCCCCCCCCCCTTTGCCTTCTCCATCAGTAAGCACCCCCATCACCCAACGGAGAAGACACACAGTCTTTGGATTTATTTATTTTATTTTATTTATAAAATATTTTACCAGGAAGTAATACATTGAGAGTTACCTCTCGTTTTCAAGTATGTCCTGGGCACAGAGTAAAACAAAATTTGCCTGCGCTATGCCTGGAGAATTGCACATAGACATGTTTGCCCAGGTGCACAAAGGCCCCATCTACCCATTGTTTAGACTTTCATACAGTATGCTTACTTAACTAGACTTTTTATTTGATTACGTGACTATGGATGGGGGAAGGAGGTGGCCATTTGCCAATGTGTCTTATTAGGGGCGACATCCTATGCCGTCATCTGTCACTACATAGTGGTCATATGACTCCCATTTTCTCTTCCACTTCTGTGCTCACCCTCACCATCCCATGAACGAGACACCCTGTGTTTGGACTTGGCAAAAAGTAGGTCACAGTTTTATTGATAAACATATACAGTACTAGCTGCCCCGCCCCAGCAGGACTTGAAACTTGCCCCATTCCTGGTTTCTCATTGGGATGACTGGACAAATGGCTGCAAATGATAAAAACTGGTCGAGTTGGGCCTGGTTGAAGCGCCATCCGTCAGTCCCATTATCTTATTAATTGGGACTGCCATCCCCCAAGCTGCAGCCCTTAATTGAATATGTTCAGTCATATCCGACAGATGAACGCTATAGTCTGTGTAATGTCCATTTTACCTTGATCTCTGTTATTTAGAGCCTGACCTCTCACATCACTCTAATGAATTTTCCTATAGCCTTGTTAATATTTTTCCCTAGGTATCATTACCTACCCCAGGAAGGGAAGCGCTCTCTAACAAAGGAACATCTGTCTGGGTGTACAGGAATTCTCAGGACCTTTGTCGGGATGAAACAACACAAAACACCACTACCTTAATTAGTACACGTGGACTTTTCTACTTCCTATTATTTATATTCACGTGTTGTTCTTTGACTGTTATCGTTTCTGCAGTAAATGGGTTAAAGGCTGGAAGTTTACAGAAGCTCAGCAGAACGTGTTATTTTAATGGGGAGTAACACATATCTAGTAGCCAGTCCCCCCTTTAGCAAACAGGAAATGCTTTTAAGAGTTGATTCATTGGATGTCAAAGGTTGAGAATCTACAATAAGGTCTGATATTCTTTTTGATCAGATGCAGATATTATCATTCATTGGTCATCATCATCCATTGGTCAACAAGCTGCCGTCCTTGATTAAGAATACAACTGAGCTGAAAATTGTGGATAGAATACTGTGAGGTCATCAGTGACATCAGAATGAAAGGGTTGTGGCTAAGTTGTAACTGCTGCCATTTGCTGGTGAAGCTCATTGGTCAACAACTATCTGCCTTTAGCTAGCTAGTCAGCTGACCAGAGCATTGTGAGATCACGTGAGCTCATCGGTGACGTCATAATTCACTGAATGTTGGTGAGCTATAAATGCTGAAGATGGCCAGGAGTTATCATTCAGGGTAGCATGGAGCAGAGGAGGAGGGTTTCCTTGTACCCGCATCAATAACATCCTGATGAGCAATGGAGGCAGAGGGAGATGATGTGAGTGTACCGTATTCTAACAAGGGCCAGTTGGGGCAAGTGATGTGCATGGTGAATTTGAGATAGTTGGTGAATTGGCAGAATATTCCCTTTTAAAGGAGGAGCAATTTCCCCAACAAACAAATAGGTTTGTATTTTTATAATTCCAGTGACCATACATACTGACCCACAAAGAGTCCAGTCCTCTTCCACCACACACAGTGTAGAGTTCAGCCTTCTCTCTACCCCCTACACAAACACACAGTCCCCATTCAAACATCACATACAGTCCAGCCCCCCACACACTCAGTCACTTTCCTAACCCTCAGTGACCCTGCATTCTCTCCCTCTCCACAAAGATTTCAAACCGGCAGGAAGCCAATCAGGATGCAGCCTGACAGAACTCCATAGTCGTGAGGGGTACCTGCTCTCTTTGTCACTCCTGAAGACTCCCCCTGATCTTCCTCTTAATTCTTTTGACGTCTCGCGCAAATAACCTGTTGGTCAGAAATCCGCCCCGAAGGTGTCACAGACCCTTAAAAAGGAACGTGTGGATACAACCTTTAAACCCTGTCTCCAACTGACCATTTGGTGTGTCTATCTTTAGTCATTTCAACTGCTAACACCTACAGTAGGTAGGACAACTGTCTGATTAGAAATCTCATTGTTTTTATGTGCCTCACGTGATAATTGAGCTGTCTCGGTAGAACTTAATTCAGTCAGGTGACTTGTTAGACCTACAGTATATAGCTAGAGACAGACTGGGGGAGCAGCCTATGAAGCAGAGCAGCCTACATGTAAAGAAGATCATCTTTAAAGTATCCCTTTTTTAAGTGGCACGTAGTGTGGAGTTTAATAGGGAGTTCAATAGGAGTGGAACAAGTGGACAACCAAACAACTCATGGCTCTGGATCCTGAATTCGTACTGCGCTGGACAGGAGGACATTTTCTATCCCAGACCGCACATCTCAGCACTAAACTATTGTTTCCATGCTGCCGCTACTATTTATATTTGCTCTGACCTCACTTTTTCTCAAAATACGCGTTTCTTTCTATCAGTCTCATTGTGTCTCTAACTCTATTCATATATCTCCATCTCTCCTTCCTTTGCCACTTCTCAGTTCACATGAACTCCTTTCCTACCTGCACCTTCTGACACTACACAGCTATACTCCCTGCACTAAAATACACCCTTATAAATCCTACCAACACATTGTCTTTCTTTCCATGCTTCTCCTCCTTGCTTCTTGGGATATCTCTCCCAATCTTGGTCTCTGCCTTATTTCTGTATGCTCCTGTCCTCGCCTTCCACATACAACTTCTACTCATTCGGGTGTTAACCCCTCTAACCTCAAAGCCATCCCCTGCCACCCTCCCTCTCTGCCTTTCTCCTGTGCCCTTTTGAATGCTCGCTCTCTTTCCAACAAGCTCCTCTCTGCTTGACTTTTTTTTCTCTCACTCTCTGCTCCTCTTTGCTATGACTGAGACTTGACTAACTCAGTCTGACTCTGCACCGGAAGCTGCCCTCTCTTATGGTGGCCTTTCTTTTTCTCACACTCAGCGCCCTGATAGCAGGGGTGGAGGCGTGGGGCTCCTCCTCTACCTGCCATTGCTGAACAGTTCCTATTCATCCCTCTCTTTCTTTTCCCTCTCTTGAGGCTCACTGTAACAGGGACTTATCCCTGTTTAAATAAAGCAGCAGCAGAGCTCTGAGAATCCAGCAGAGAGATAGTTAATTGCAGACACTCAATTAACTAGTCTCCATCTGGACTAATGAGATCTCTGAAAAAGCCTCATGTGATACACAGGAGAGAGATTCCTTAGCTCACATTTGGGCTGACATAAGGAGAAGAAGGACTGCAGAGATTTTCCTCAACACACAATGTGCTGCAATGAGGAGAGAGTCTTGAAGCCCACAGGACTATGTGTTGACAGCAAGACATAAGGGGACAAGACCTCTACACCTGGACACGGACATTTCCATAGCACACAAGGGTGCTGACCCAGGAAAGCAGAGAGGCCTAGGCCTACAGCTACAACAACGGAAACAGATAAGAGACTTTTCTTGTTGGACTGTTGTGTTTATGTATATAAATTACTAGCTGAGAGACCCGGCGTTGCCCGGGATGTAAATGCGTCATAGGTAGTATTATTTATAAATGGTGGAACAATAGATGACTATTTGTTGTAAAGGTTGGATAATAATGTTGAAAAGAAAGATGGAAGAAAATGTAATACGATGTTGTATAAAAATGGTTTATTGTAAACACACCACAGTACAATGTATATTTTGGTGACATAAGTGATGTGAAAATGTGAGGCGTGTGTCCTGCTAGGGTGTGAGCGTGTGTGAGGCGGCGGGTGGGTGTTCAGTACGGGTGGCACGTGGGTAGTGAGTGCTGGCTGTGGGTCGGGGTCCTGCTAGGGTGTGAGGCGGCGGGTGTGTGGCGAGTGTGGGTGACAGCTGGTCAGTGATATTGTTGTGTAGGGGCAGGATGCGGCAGGTGTGTGTCGAGTGTGTGGGGTGGGTGAGAGGCGGCGGGTGTGTGTCGAGTGTGGCGGGTGTCTGTTGAGTGCGTGCGGCGGCTGTGTGGCGCAGGGGTGTGAGCGGTGGGCGGGTGAAAGGCAGAAGTGCGGGTGGGCGAAAGGCAGAGGCGGGAGGGCGGATGATAGGCGTTGAAGGAGGGGAGGTGAGGTCGGAGGGGTGGTGAGGGGAGGTGAGGATGGGTGGTGGGGGATGGTAAGGGGAGGTGAAGGGGAGGTGAAGGGGGTTGCCTGGAGGTGAAGGGAGGGGGAGGTGACAGGAGGTGAAGGGGGGGGTGACAGGAGGCGAAGGGGGGGGTGACAGGAGGTGAAGGGAGGAAGGGAAGGGGGAGGTGGAGGAGGGGAAGGGGGAAGAGGGAGGTGGGGAAGAGGGAGGTGGGGAAGGGGAGAGGTGGTGGGAAGGGGGGGGGAGGTGGTGGGAAGGTGGGAAGGGCGGGGAGGTGGTGGGAAGGGGGGGAGGTGGTGGGAAGGGGGGGGGGTGGGAAGTGTGGGGGAGGTGGTGGGAAGGGGGGGGGGAGGTGGTGGGAAGGGGGGGGGAGGTGGGAGGGGGGGGAGGTGGGAGGTGGTGGGAGGTTGTAAGGGGGGAGTGAAGGGAAGGTGAAGGGGGTGAAGGTGGGGGTGATGGTGGGGGTGAAGGGGGCGGTGAAGGTGGGGGTGGAGGGGAGGTGAAACGGGGGTGGAGGGGAGGTGAAGGGGGGGTGGAGGGGAGGTGAAACGGGGGTGGAGGGGAGGTGAAGGGGGGGTGGAGGGGAGGTGAAGGGGGGTGGAGGGGAGGTGAAGCGGGGGTGGAGGGGAGGTGAAGGGGGGTGGAGGGGAGGTGAAGGGGGGTTGGAGGGGAGGGGGGGTGGAGGGGAGGTGAAGGGGGGTTGGAGGGGAGGTGAAGGGGGGGTGGAGGGGAGGTGAAGCGGGGGTGGAGGGGAGGTGAAGGGGGGGTGGAGGGGAGGTGAAGGGGGGGGTTGGAGGGGAGGTGAAGCGGGGGTGGAGGGGAGGTGAAGCGGGGGTGGAGGGGAGGTGAAGAGGGTGTGAAGGGGGGTTGGAGGGGAGGTGAAGCGGGGGTGGAGGGGAGGTGAAGCAGGGGTGGAGGGGGGTTGAAGGGGAGGGGTGGAGGAGAGGTGAAGGGGAGGGTGGAGGGGAGGTGAAGGGGGGGTGGAGGGGAGGTGAAGGGGGGGTGGAGGGGAGGTGAAGGGGTGTGGAGGGGTGGTGAAGGGGGGGGTGGAGGGGTGTGGAGGGGGGGGTGGAGGGGTGTGGAGGGGGGGAGGTGGAGGGGATGTGGAAGGGAGGGGAAGTGTAGTGAGGGGTGGGTGAGGGGAGGTGAAGGCCGCTCCCTCACCCGTCCGGCCGCTCCCACGTGGATCTGAGGCGGGAGGCAGCGTGTTGTGGCCGCTCCCCCGCTGTGTCCCTGGCGCGCGCTCGCTCACTCCGCTCCCCCGCTGACTGTAGCGGCGCCGGGGGGGGGGGGGTGGAGGTAAAGGCCGCTCACTCACCCGTCCGGCCGCTCCCACGTGGATCTGAGGCGGGAGGCAGCGTGTTGTGGCCGCTCCCCCGCTGTGTCCCTGGCGCGCGCTCGCTCACTCCGCTCCCCCGCTGACTGTAGCGGCGCCGGGGGGGGGGGGGTGGAGGTGAAGGCCGCTCACTCACCCGTGTCCGGCCGCTCCCACGTGGATCTGAGGCGGGAGGCAGCGTGTTGTGGCCGCTCCCTCGCTGTGTCCTGGGCGCTCGCTCCGCTTCCCCGCTGACTGTAGCGGCGCCGGGGGGGGGGGGGGTGGTGTATCGGGGAGACACTGACACTGCATCCGCTGACACTGGAGAGGAGGGGGGTGGAGGGGGCGTGAAGGGGAGGTGAGGGGAGGTGAAGGCCACTCACTCACCCGTCCGGCAGGTCCCACATGGATCTGAGGCGGGAGGCAGCTTGTTGTGGCCGCTCCCCCGCTGTGTCCCTGGCGCGCGCTCGCTCACTTCGCTCCCCCGCTGACTGTAGCTGCGCCGGGGGGGGGGGTGGAGGGGAAGTGAGTGAGGGGAGGTGAAGGCCGCTCACTCACCCGTCCGGCAGCTCCCACGTGGAGGGGGGGGGGGGTGAAAGCGCGGGAAACAGGAAGAGGCGGAGCCTCCGGGACCGGTGGGGAAGAGAGCGGGAGATGTGCTGCTAAAACTGTGAGCCCCGCTAATGTATGTAACACCCCCCCCCCCGTGTGTGTGTGTGACAGTGTGTGTGTGTGTGTCAGTGTGTGTGTGTGTCAGTGTGTGTCAGTGTGTGTGTGTGTGTGTGTGTGTGTGTGTGTGTGTGTGTGTGTGTGTGTGTGTGTGTGTGTGTGTGTGTGTGTGTGTGTGTGTGTGTGTGTGTGTCTGTGTGTCTGTGTGTCTGTGTCTGTGTCCCCTTCACTCCGCCTCAGGCCAATGAGAGGTGTGCGGGGGCGGGCGGGCGGCCCAAGGGAGCAATTTCATTGGCCTGGCCCAAGGTCCAATGAGATTGCCGCTAGGGACACGGGGAGGGACACAGGGAGACACATACAGACCCGGACACATAGGACACTTTCAGAAATATATAGTAGATATATATATATATATAGATATATATATATATATATCTATATATATATATATATATATATAAGAAGAGAGGATAACTCTCGAAAGCTTGTCCTATGACATAAATTGTTAGTCCAATAAAAAAGGTATCATCTAATACTGAAGAACTCATTTATTCTGCACTATCGCAACTGGACTAACACGGCTATTTTCTGCTTTATATACTGTATATATATATATATATGTTTGGGGTGGAGTAAAGGTTTAGTTATTCTCCATAGTGGAGTAGGCCTTTATTTTGTTTCTTTTTGTATGTTTTGCCTTGTTAAAGGAACAGGCGCAATAAAGCCAGGATTCAATTTCACCCTAATTTGTCTCCATTAAATGGACCTCTGCACACATCTCTTACACGCTCACATTGTCCAGCTTTTCTCTCCTCTCCCTGTCCACATGGTGGTCATCTATCACCCAACTACCTCTCTACTCAGACCCCTTCTGTCTTTCTCTCTCACTTTGAATCCTGTCTCGCCTTTCTCTCCTCTGACTCCCCTGTTCTCCTTGGGGACTTTAACTGCTATATTGATGACCTCTCTCCAGGTCCAGTGACACTGGGGGACAGCCAGGATTGCTGTCCCGGGCCTGCCCAGTCAAAGGGCCCAGCCTCCCTGTCGGCAACCCTACAGTTTCCACTGTAGCAATCCGGGCCTGGGAGATCAAGTCCCGTATTTACTCAGCAGCAGCCTTCTGACTCTAAAAGCCTAAATGCCCACTTCTTCCTTTCAATTTTTCCTAGTGTTATACCGGGTCCTAAATTTTCCAAAAAAACAGGTAATGGGCAAAATGAACCATTTTGCCCGGCCAGGTACCCGGTTACCCGGACGGCACTTACCTGCAGGGTGAGGAGGACCGTGGCGACATTGTGGGAGTAGCAGCAGACATCCTGGTGGCGGCAGCAGAAATCCATGTTCAGCTGGCGGGAGATGCAGGAATACCGCACACAACTGATGCTGGTGAAAGCCGGGGAACCATGTGACCGGAGCAGGAGCCTTCCTATTGGACAGACAAAGAGGAGCCGGCTGTCCAATAGGAACACTCCTGCTCCGGTCATGTGGTTCCCCGACTCCCATTGACTTCAGCTGTGTGCTGTATTCCTGCTGCTCCCGCCAGCTGAACACGGACGTCTGCTGCTGCTGCTGCTGCCACCCCCACAGGGATGTCTGCTGCTGCTCCCCGATGTCGCCGCGATCTTCCTTACCCTCCGTCGCCGGATGCATGTAAGTGTGGAAGTATTTTCAGCTACTCCGAAATTACCGGGCGCCGGTTCCGACCCGGTGCCGGTCCCAGCCCACTGCTGCCAGATCCGGGTAAGTTCAGGGTAGCTGAAAAAGCGCCGGGTAAGCAGGGTACTGGTAATTTCCGGGTACTCGGTACATCACTAATATTCCATGTATCTGTGCAGCTGCTGCTGTCCCCTACAAAGAATATGCACATTTGGTCATACTTATCCAAATACCCATTCCCTTTATAGCTGTATTTACATTGTATGGTCTGGTTTTGATCCTGTTCTTCTTTCTGGTTATTGATTGTGTCCTATCAGTCCGTTTATATTTCTTTCTGTGCATAGGATCGCCATCTTTTTTGTCTCCACATGGTAACTGATTGCGGGTGTTCTGTATGTAGGGGTTGACATGGGAAGACGTTCTCAAAGAGAATTCCTGTGGCAATATCCTCCATTGACCACTAGGTGTCAGCAGAGATATAGCAAGTAGTTACCAGTTTATCAATTTCAAGGGGGATGATTTAGAGACTTTAAAACTGCAAAACACGTGAAGTCTTCTATGTTTTTTAAATAAATCTGTTCTGTAGTATTAGATAATACTTTTTTTTACATTATTATTATTATTCAACTCTTAATGCTATTTTATATGTGTTTTAAAGCATCCTTTGATCTCTATAGCAGGCTTTAGCCCACCTCCCCAGCAGTGCAAGATCTTTGTAACACTTTCCTGTTTGGGATAATTTGTTGCAAATGTTCCCAGCAGTTTGAGCTGCAAACTGTGACAATAGATATGATCTTAGTAATATAAGGATACATTGTAGCTGCTGAGTTACACTGACTGAAGCAGCCATTATGTTAGGCACACAATCAGGATTTTGCCAGATTTAGAACAGGAGCACCAAACGGTTACCAGCTTAGGTAAGAATGTAGAATTATACACAGTCAGGTGCTTTACTTATATAGAATAAAAAAATAACAAAAAGGGGGTTGCTGCTTTTGCTGCTATATGGTCAGCAATGCATTGAGAGATGGAGAGAGGGAAAGGGGGAGAGGAACAGAGGGCGAGAGACAGACACAGAAAAACAAAAAGTGAGAGACAGAGACACAGGGAGACAAAGGGAGAGGCAGAGACACAGGGAGACAAAGGGAGAGGCAGAGACACAGGGAGACAAAGGGAGAGGCAGAGACACAGGGAGACAATGGGAGAGGCAGAGACACAGGGAGACAAAGGGAGAGGCAGAGACACAGGGAGACAAAGGGAGAGGCAGAGACACAGGGAGACAAAGGGAGAGGCAGAGACACAGGGAGACAAAGGGAGAGGCAGAGACACAGGGAGACAAAGTGAGAGACAGAGACACAGGGAGACAAAGGGAGAGGCAGAGACACAGAAAGACAGAGGAGCCCATGCACTAAGCGTTCATAAACTAAAGTGCCAGGCCATTTAAAATGCCTGTTTTTGGAGCATTGCTATCACGGTATCAGAAAGCCTCGATTACCTGTGATAGCAAAATTCCCCAAACGGGTGAGTTGCCGACGACGTGATGATCGCCTCTCTGAGAAGGGCTCACCTGGCGATTCCTTTCTGTTGCAGGGAGAGCTGCTCAGAGAGAGCCCCTCTACCGGCGCATATCTCGCCTGAAATTAATGTTTTTTAATATACATTTTATTACTAGTGTAGAGGAGCAGGGGGTCTCTGGAGCAGAACCGCGTTGATTTCAGGTCTGGTAACCCCCTGCTTCCTGAGATACAGGCCCCATTATGGTTAAGTGACGCGGGACATTTAAATGCACAGGAGATACCGGCACCCCATAACAGGGTCTGTATCTCGGGAAGCAGGGGGTCCCCGGACCTCAAATCAACAAGGTTCTGCTCTGGAGACCCCCTGCTCCTCTACACTAGGATGAAAATGTATATTAAAATAGCTGCAACCCACAATAAACATTAAAAACACAACAACACTAATAGCCACCTCCTCTACCCCCCACATGAATGATACCAGAGGCCGCGGGTTTCCGGGGGTCCTCAGGTGTCCCCCGCCGGGAGTCTGCAGGCCCTCGGGTGTTCCCCGCGGGTTTCTGGGGGTCCTCAGGTGGTCCCCGCAGGTGTCAGTGGGCTCTCGGGTGGTCCTCAGGTGGTGTCCGGGGAAGTCTGCAGACTCTCGGTGTGCCGGGGAAGCGGCGAAGCGCTCTGTAAACCTTACTTACCGTGGTTCAGCCGGCATCTGGAGACGCGTCGCCATGGCAACGAAGCGTCAAATGACGTCGATGGGTCATGGGACGTCGCGTTGCTATGGCAACGTGACGTAATGATGCCCAGACGCCAGGAACCAAGGTAAGGAGGGGGAAGAGAGGGGGCGCACAGAGAGGAGGACGGCCGGCAGGGGGGCGCAGGGAAAAAGATTGCGCTCCCCTGGCTTAGAGCATAGGCCCCAGAAAGAAAGACAGAGAGAGACACACAGAGAGACACGGACAGAGAAAGACAGAGAGACAGACACAGACACAGACACAGAAAGACAGAGAGAGAGAGACACGGACAGAGAAATACAGAGAGAGACACACAGAGAGACACGGACAGAGAAAGACAGAGAGACAAACACAGAAAGACAGAGAGCAAAAGAGACAGAGACACAGACTTCATCTTTTTGGTGGGTCAGGAATACCCAAATCTCACTGATTTCGCTCCCGCGAGGCTGACCTCTCTATAAATGTTATGAAACATACCTTTAATTATGAAACAACCAGTAGCAAGTAGTACAGCAGGTACAAAGACACCTTCGGTACATTATGTCAGCACACACTGGGTAACCCCATTGTACCGCGCTGCGGCATATGTTGGCACTTTACAAACACACGATAATAATAATAATAACACGCTGGTAGAAAGGTGATTGTTACAATGTGTCAGGGATATTTGCATTCAGCTGTCCCCGTAACGTATATAGAAGCCCTTTGCTTTACTCTCTGGGGGACAAAGTGTTCCTCTTGTTCAGCAGAAGAATATGCCGTATGCTTCATAGATCCTCTGCCCTGCACAAGGATAGCAGAGATGACTGGTAATCTCCTTTCATTTCGCCCTGAAAGAAGCATTTGAGAACAAGTTCTATGAATTATATACCACCCATTACACAAGTTAGGGGGAGTAAAAAAAAAAGGGACACAAACCCCCCACCGTACAATGCACAGCAAATAAAAATACTGTGTGTGAGCACATTCGCACATCTCAGACAGGTCTGCAACCCTGCCCTTCCCCATTATCTCTTAGCATACCGGGCTTCCGCTGCAGCCAGGGATTCTGGGTAATGACATGCAAATGAGCACTGTGCATCATTATATAAGATGTGTTAGATCTATGGTACCTGGTCCGTGGAGATATTTGAAGATGCCCTGGTTCAGGAGTGGCCAACTCCAATTCTCAAGAGCAACAAACAGGTCAGGTTTTCAGGATCGCCCTGCTTCAGCACCAGTGGCTCAATCAGTCTTTGACTGAGCCACCTGTGCTGAAGCAGGGATATCCTGAAAACTTGACCTGTTGGTGCCCTTGAGGACTGCAGTTGGTCACCCCTGTCCTGGTTGCTTCATACATTTTGAAACCAATTCACCATTTTTTGAAGTCACTTAACTAGCATGGTCAAAACCCCATCGTTTTTAATTAGAATTGTTTGCATTTTCTCCCCCTCTCCCTATCTTGTTTTCAGTGTCACAATAAGGTGTTAAGACTCCTGATAAAGAATAGAGTGACAACATGCATAACTTTTATGTAACACATTTCTGCCAACTTTCAAACCAAAAAACAACGAACTGCTAAAACGTTTGAGAGTTTGGGGGTCAAAACGCTCCCTTGAGGTGGGAAGGATTCACAGAGCCCAGATACCGGGTATCAGAAGCTCATCGGAGCTAGGGACACCCCTCGAAGTAAAATATTTGTGCTTGGATATTTTAAATGAAACAATAAAATCAGGCACACCAAAAACACGGAGGATTCAATAAGTAACAAAAAAGGATATTTAATGACTCCAAAAAGTAATGGGGCCTTATTCAGAAAGCCTCGATAAGGCCCTTATCGAGCACTTATCGCCCAAAATGGGCACTCGTATTCAGATAGCCTCGATAAGTGCTCGATAACAGCCTGTATCGACGCAAAATTTTCTCACCATCCGAAATTCGCCGACTGAGCAGCGATCAGCCGCTTATCGACCATTTTCGGATGGTTGATAAACTCGCGCAATTCAGAGACCCGCGAGTCGGCTGTCGCGTCCTATCGCAGCCCTAAAAGGCGTTCATCTCCCCAAATCCAATTCACCACAAATTTTTTGGTCAATTGGTGGGGAGATGCCTCGATGTGTCGGGACTTAGAAAAAATCAGGCCCCTTTCCTGCCTCAGATTGATGCCGGGGGTCTCCGGAGCTGATAGCCATTAATACCAGCACCGGAGCCCCCCGGCATGCATCCGATGCAGGAAACATGCATGTACAGCAACTTCATTACCTTAGCGGCTAACCGCTAAGGCAATGAAGGATTTAAACACTCGTGCCAGGCTTACTGTAAGAAAAATACAATACAATACTGTAGCAAGTGGGGGTGGGTGAAGAGGGAATTTGGCCCTTAGTGGCTGTTTAGGCATTGCGGGGGGGTTGCGGGGGGAGTTAACCCCTTCATTACCTTAGCGGTTAATACCGCTAAAGTAATAAAGGGGTTAACCCAACTGCTACCCAACTGCTAAACACCCATCCTTAGGGCTAATAACCCCTTCAGCCATCCGTGAGGCCTAAAGCACCCACCCCAGACTGACTATACCCACCCTATACCCATTGAGTAGTATAGTGGTACATCATACCCATATAATAATAATATGGGCATGATAAGCCTCTATAGCACTCAATGGGCACTCTAATCACAATACAGTAATACACAAGACACACAGTAATAAAACATAACTAAACTCCAAAAAATCACATGTCACTAAATAAAAACAGTAGCCAGCTAATCCAATCAATAGAAGCAATTACATTATTACAACATCAACAATGAATTAATTAAACCATTACCCAATCAAACCAATTAATTACTAAACCAACTCAAAATGAATAGTAACACTAACCAATCCAAACAATGAATTACTACAACATTAATGAATGTAACCATTAAAACTCAAAGAAATAAAGTTAAACAATCTCTGAAGTAACCATAAAGCACATTAGCTAACATAATATAACATTAAGTACAAGCGAACACCAATCGCAAACCTTTTATTACATTAAGCATGAACAAGCAATCACATCCACATAATAAACTGCAATAACAAGCGAGAAATGCCCCCCAAATATTGTCATAATAATGTATTCATCTGTACCCTAAAGAGGTACCGATTAAAATATTATCAGTCAATGTACCTCCCCCAAAAAATACATCCAACAAAGAAACCTGTAAAAAGAGACATTTACAAACATTCAATATATTACTTACCATTAGAAGCGGTGGCCCTCCGACTCCCGGGGTAACAGGAAGCTCACGTACCTTGAAGGCCTCTAACAGCATCCGATGCCATCCGCCATGAAGATCCGGGTCAGGTACCCCAATCTTCTTTTTTCTTTCTTTAATCACCTTCTTCTATCTTCATCTGTCACCATTTCTTGTTCTTCTTTATCTTCTTTCTTCATCTGTCAATGCAAAATACCCCATGTTAAATCCCAGCCGATGCTGTCTCGTCGGCTTCTTGGGCTCAAATGAGGCGTCACGGTCTTAAATATGGCTTGTGACGTCACATTTACCCTCAAAATGGTTAACAGCCACCTGATTGGCTGTTAAAACCATGTTCCGACTTAAAAAAAAAATTTTTTTGCCGTGACGTCACTTAAAGGGAATGATGCCAGCCAATCAGAATGGCTGTGCTTCATTTGCCTTTAAGATGACGTCACAAAGCCGGCGTCAGATGGTATTTCAGCCAATCAGATCGTGGGAACAAATTCCACACTCTGGCTGAACTACCTTGTGACACAGCAGCCATCTTGGATTTAGTGACGTCATGTTAAAGGGAATGATGCCAGCCAATCAGAATGGCTGTGCTTAATTTCCCTTTAACATGACGTCACTAAATCCAAGATGGCTGCTGTGTCACAAGGCAGTTCAGCCAATCAGAGTGTGGAATTTGTTCCGACGATCTGATTGGCTGAAATACCATCTGACGCCGGCTTTGTGACGTCATCTTAAAGGCAAATGAAGCACAGCCATTCTGATTGGCTGGCATCATTCCCTTTAAGTGACGTAACGGCAAAAAAAAATTTTCAGTCAAAACTGGTTTTAACAGCCAATCAGGTGGCTGTTAACCATTTTGCGGGTAAATGTGACGTCACAAGCCATATTTAAGGCCGTGACGCCTCATTTGAGCCCAAGAAGCCGACGAAACAGCATCGGCTGGGATTTAACATGGGGTATTTTGGATTGACAGATGAAGAAGGAAGATAAAGAAGAACAAGAAATGGTTACAGATGAAGATAGAAGAAGGTGATTAAAGAAAGAATAAAGAAGATTGGGGTACCTGAGCCGGATCTTCATGGCGGATGGCATCGGATGCTGTTGGAGGCCTTCAAGGTACGTGAGCTTCCTGTTACCCCGGGAGTCGGAGGGCCACCACTTCTAATGGTAAGTAATATATTCAATGTTTGTAAATGTCTCTTTTTACAGGTTTAATCTTTGGATGTGTTTTTTGATTTTTTGGGGGGAGGCACATTGACTGATAATATATTAATCTGTACTTCTTTAGGGTACAGATTAATACATTATTATGACAATATTTGGGGGGTCTCGCTTGGTATTGGTGTTGCTTTTTTGCATTTCATGTATTATGTGGATGTCATTGTTTGTTTTTTCATGCTTAATGTAATTATAGGTTTGCGATTGGTGTTCGCTGGTACTTAATGTTATATTATGTTAGTTAATATGTTTTATGGTTACTTCAGAGATTGTTTAAATTTATTTTTTTGAGTTTTAATGGTTACATTCATTAATGTTGGAGTAATTCATTGTTTGGATTGGTTAGTGTTACTATTCATTTTGAGTTGGTTTAGGAATTAATTGGTTTGATTGGGCAATGGTTGAATTAATTAATTGTTGATGTTGTAATTGCTTCTATTGATTGGATTAGCTGGCTACTGTTTTTATTTAGTGAAGTGTGTTTTTTTGGAGTTTAGTTACGTTTTATTACTGTGTGTCTTGTGTATTAATTTATTGTCATTAGGGTGCCCATTGAGTGCTATAGAAGCTTATCATGCCCATATTATTATTATATGGGTATGATGTACCACTATACTACTCAATGGATATAGGGTGGGTATAGTCAGTTAGGGTGGGTGCTTAGGCCTCCCGGGTTGGTATCGGGTCAGGGTGAGTTAAGCCCTTAATGACTATAGCGGTTAGTAACCGCTAAGGTGATTAAGGGGTTAGGGGCCATTAGAATGTCTTTGTGCTTTCTTGGTACGGAGGACAGAGGGACCTGCTGTTGCGGTAAGTATAAGTTTATTTATTTACTTTATTTATGTATGCTAAAGCAGTGTTTAATAATGGGCAAATAATCTATTATCCATATCTGGATAATAGTTATTTTGCCCATTACTGTACTATATGGGTTTGGGCGGAGGGGGGGGCGTGTGTATTGATGTTTTTTTACATATTTATTAATATACATTTCTTTAATAGTGTAGAGGTGCAGGGGGTCTCTGGAGCTAAACCACGTTGGTTTTATGTCCAGGGACAACCCTGCTTTCCGAGATACAGGCACCTTTATGGGGTGCCGGTATCCCTCTGCATTGAAATGTCCCGCGTCACGTGACCGGGACATTTCCTTGCATAGGAGATACCGGCACCCCATAAAGGTGCCTGTATCTCGGGAAGCAGGGGGTCCCCGGACATAAAATCAACGTGGTTCAGCTCCGGAGACCCCCTGCACCTCTACACTATGAAAGAAATGTATATTTAAATAAATCATTTTCGGGCGACATTTCAGCTATGAGAGGCGGCTCTCTCAGAGCAGCTCTCTCTGCAGCAGAAATGAATCACGGGTTTAGGCCTTTTCAGAGGCTCGATGCTCTCGCTGGCAGCAACTCGCCCGTTTTGGGCATTTTGCTATCACTGGTAATCGAGCTTTTCTGAATACCGTGATAGCAACGCCCAAAAAAACGCCATTTTAAATTCCCTGGCGATTTTTTTTATCAACCCTCTCTGAATAAGGCCCATGGTAACATCCAATGTTTCGATGCAAACAAGCACCTTCATCAGGGGCTGAATGTGCTTGTTTACACCTTCATCAGGGGCTGAAGGTGCTTGTTTACACCTTCATCAGGGTCTGAAGGTGCTTGTTTACACCTTCATCATGGGCTGAAGGTGCTTGTTTACACCTTCATCAGGGGCTGAAGGTGCTTGTTTACACCTTCATCAGGGCTAAATGTGCTTGTTTACACCTTCATCAGGGCTGAATGTGTTTGTTTACACCTTCATCAGGGCTAAATGTGCTTGTTTACACCTTCATCAGGGCTAAATGTGCTTGTTTACACCTTCATCAGGGCTGAATGTGCTTGTTTGCACCGAAGCGTTCAATGCTGCCATTACTTTTTCAAGTCATTAAATGACCTTTTTTGTTACTTACTGAATTCTCCTTATTTTTGGTGCGCTTGACTTTATATTTTTCCATGATTACTATTCCTTGACTGGATTTTTTGCCCCAGCTCCCATCTTTGATATTTGTGCATTACTTAAGACCCCCTGCAGGGGTATCCCAAGTGGCTGGACCTGATCCTCTATCTTTCATGGATATTTTTGGTCAAACGGTATTTTTATTATCATTGATCTTTTCTATCACTTCCCCTTATTTTCTTTCTGTATCGCTATAGGATTTTAAGAATTTCAATGAGAAAAGGAGTGACACAATGCATATTCTGTATGCAAATATGTTGAAAACGCACACATTTTTGCCAACTTTAAAAAAAAAAAAAAAAAAAATTACACAACAACGCTTTCAAAAGCCAGATGGTTTTTTAATTATTGGTGAAATTAAAAAAATTAGCAACTTTTTCATCAACTGCAAATGTGCCAAGTGGTCCGAGTAACATGGCAGAATATATTCGGGAACGGCAGCTGATGCCCCTATAATACCCCCCACGTACCTCAAAGCGCTTATTCAATTTGCTGTGAAGCCACCTCCCCTGTTCCGGACAGTCATTCAGAAGCTCAGCCCTTTCCAGCCCTGGGAAGTTTCCTCGAAGCAGATTGAATAGGGAACGCAGAGCAGTGTGCGCACTGGCTGAGTATCCCAGGGTGTGTTACACTGTAAGGCTGCGATTCGTGGCATGTGCTGCGCAGACCACGTGCCTTAATCCTATGAGACCGCCCATAGTGCGTCGATGAGGCACGACGGCGCAAACGCGTTTTGGACAGACAAATCAATTTGTCTATCCAAGCGAAGGCCACGTCAGCGGTTCAGCCAATGAGGGTGAACCAGCTTGGTGATGTCACCGCCACGCCTGCCCTTCGCCTGAACATCACCTGAAGCACAGTTTACTGTACATTCGCGCGAGCGACAGGCGTGGGCTCCATCGCGGGCAGTGACTACAATCTCCGCCTGAAGCACTAACGTTCTCTTCTGATGGGTTACTGCAGTGGGTTTCTTGGGTTGTACCTGGATGGATGAGTACAGAGACTTCCCGTACTTCTTCTTAAACTCCACGCGGATGCTCAGCAGATCCGTTTCACTCCGGGAGATGAAAATACGGGTCAGAGTTTTATCATCGGTTCCTACACCCTGTGGGAGGGAAATACTACACATTCAATAGGATCGTGACCAGGGCCGGGGGTAATATTGTGGGCGTCGGTGCAGGGAACTGGAGATGGGCCTCTTACCTTCTCCTTCGCGATGTCTTCCTGCAGTGCCCGTCATCAACTGGTAGGTGCACACATTCATAGATACATACTTTCATACACGTTTTTTTAACAGTCTAATTGGCTTTCTTAGGTAAATCTAGCCATGCTAAAAGAAAATATGGTACTGCTTTTGTTTCCATGTTAATGAATTACAAATCCTATTTCTTTTGGGCCTCTGAATTAGGAAGTGTAGATTAATCCAGTGTTTTCTTAACCTTGATCCCACCCTTATCAGAGAGCCATTAAAGATAAGTGGAGGAGGGGGACTCTGCCTGTGCAAACTCTTGTTGAACACAGAAAAGGGAGCAGCCAGAGGACATCACACCCCTCCCGAGTCTCATCTCGCTGTGTTTACAAACCAGCTTCAAAATATTCTTGTGAGAATGGAGTAATTAAAACAGGCATCAGTCACCCCGGTTGCATTAAAGAGGCAAGCACGTGTTTATTACACAGGATTGAAGCTGGGGGTCTCCGGGAGACGGGAGAATCGGCCCAAATCCGTTTCCTGGATTTTCGTGGATTTTACCCCCAAACTCTGTTTCACGGTGTAAAATCTGCAAACGGATTTGGTCAGATTCAACCTGCGCGGATTCCGGGAAAACCGTCATTGGATACAACCCGTGGACGGACTTGTAGAATCCAATCCGTGGATTCAGCCGTCCGCTGGCAGGTTCTTAAAATTCCTCCATCGGGTTGCGGAATCCACGGATCGTATTGGTAATAATAAAAACCCTGCAAAGCGCGAATTGCCCTTTTTGAGATTGATCCGCTGAGATCCACGGACCAAAGGAGACGGCCAATCCACTGCGGATCCAGATCCGCCCCCAAAAAAATCACCCATCTATAGTTTTGGGAGCTGAACCTCATTAATTTCAGCTCCTGGGAACCCCTGCTTCCGGAGATACTTACCTCTGTAAGGGGTGCGGGTAGCAGCTCCTTCTCATTGCTAGCTGGCTTTGCGGGTTTTCAAGGAATGGCCACATTTCAAAGCTCCTTCATCCTACTGGCCAATAGGAAGCCAAGAGGTCATCAGGTTCGGCTTCCTATTGGCCCATGTGACACAGAAGCTTTAAACTTTAAACCCCAAAGCTAGCTCAACCAGAGTGGCTACCGGCACACCCTACGGAGGTAAGTATCTCAGGAAGCAGGGTGTTCCTAAAGCTGAAATGAATAGGGTTCAGCACCAGAGACCCCCTGCATCAACCGTGTGTTAAAAAAAAAATATATATATATAAAAAAAAAATATTATAAATATGCCGCTACCGTGAGTACACTTTGGTCCTAGCCAGAAGAGCTGACCATATAAATGCTATCAGTCTAACATTGGAAGGAAACCAGTAGCAGAGTTAGTCCATGTTAGTAATATCAGTTGTAGTTACCTTCATTGCACTGTGCAGTCTGTCAGCAAAATAGAGTGGAGTGTTCTTCATTACAGACACTATAGAGAAATACAGATGGGAAATGATCTCACAATCTCAGATATATTGTAAAGCTGCAGTAAACCAAAGCGCTGTATGTTTCCGTATCTCCGGAATGGCACTTACCTAACGTCAACAAGGCTTTCTGAAAATCCCCTTTAAACTGTTTCTTGATGCTGCCCTCCACATCCACAGGGCTGCATTTCTCATACTGTTCAAAAACTAGGACATTAGAAGAGTGAGGTGTTAGCTGAGACCAGTATTACATGTATGTATATATTTATTTACATGGCACTATACAAAAGGTGCAACAAACAAGCACAATAGGAATCCCTGCTCCGGGGAGCTTGCAATCTAAGGGAACTTTTTAATACTCACTGCTGTAGGATGTGCTATATTTAGGGATTCTGGTTTTTGGTGCTTAATTTATTCAAAACAAATCAGTGTTACCAACAGGAAAATAAAATGACACACATTGGATTTTGGGGTTTATCGGTGCACTTTTTGTTTAGTTTACATACGGTCTGTGGCTGTCTCAAGAGTGGAAGCCAATAGGAAATGATGCGTTATTTCTGGTTTTAATCGGTTTTACGTGCAGGATGATCCGTCGGTTGTGTTTTTCCAGTGTTTTTCATTGGAAACCTAAAACCAGAATTCTTGGCCAGATTCTGATCATCCTTTTGAACACTGATCGGAATAAACACGGATTCCCGCTGGGATTTTCTGAAATCATTCTGTTTATTGAAAACATTTTACATAAAGACATACAAAATGCTTATCGCTATCCACACTTAAATATAATTATTTACATAGACATCTCATGGTGCATAGGGTAGAAATAACATGAACACAGAAATCCAAATAGAGTATAAGGCCCTAGTAGGACAAGAAACCCACAATTGCACTCTATGAGGACAAACACGTGGTGGGACTGAAAAAATATCCCAGGCTGGTAGCCTACAGTGCTACAGGACGCAAAACAAAAAAGTTTTATTAATATACACTACTAGGGAACAAAAACAGGGAGTGTCGGGTGTAGTCAAGGTGTATTAAAAGATAGGGTGGTGGTGACACAGAAGAGAGGGTAATAATTCCTCTCCAGCTCACCATGGAACATCTCATATATAGGAGAATATATGTCAAAACATCTATGGAGTATCAACCATCAGGTATCCACAGAAAAATGCTAAAATTAGCGTATTGAGTTCCTAATAGTGAGCTGTATAGATGCTAGTTGCCTAAATTATACTGACAGAGTATTGAGTAGGGTTCCTACAGGCAAATGGGGATACTGGCACAGTGTAACACCTTAGGTGTATAATATTGTATCCCCAGTTTGCTCAAATGCACTTGAAAATGCAACATGCACAAAATGATATACTATGTGTCGATGGGTGTAGTGTATAGTAACACTAGTAAGAGGCAGGGGAGGTTGCGCTTCAGCGTGTACACATGAGCACTTACAGACACCCGTCCCCTGAATGAAGTTATAGCCCATCAAAAAAAGTCGCAGACATTGCCATTAAACTATGCATATTACGCCACATGTCAGGTAATAGCTCTACGCGAAAGAGACAGGTAAGTAGAAGCCGGCATTCAATACCACCAGTATCACCGAGCTGGTGTCAGTTTCCACGGTACACCGGAGCTCCTAGCATCGCTGGTCGCCGCCACCGACGTCAGAAGGATGACGTCATCTAAAACCGACGGGCCGTTTCGCAGAGAAAGCTACGCTTCGTCAGGGCAGGAGTGCATCTAGCAACTAGCATCTATACAGCCCACTATTAGGAACTCATAACCGCTAATTTTAGCATTTTTCTGTGGATACCTGATGGTTGATACTCCATAGATGGTTTGACATATATTCTCCTATATATGAGATGTTCCATTGTGAGCTGGAGAGGAATTATTAACCTCTATTCTGTGTCACCACCACCCTATCTTTTAATACACCTTGATTACACCCGACACTCCCTGTTTTTGTTCCCTAGTAGTGTATATTAATAAAACTTTTTTGTTTTGCGTCCTGTAGCACTGTAGGCTACCAGCCTGGGATATTTTGTCAGTCCCACCAAGTGTTGGTCCTCATAGAGTGCAATTGTGGGTTTCTTGTCCTTCTAGGGCCTTATACCCTATTTGGATTTCTGTGTTAACATTTTACATTGCAGAAGTCAGTGATATATGAAAGTGGTATATTTCAAATTGTCATGCTATTTGTTTTTACAATCTGCTGTATAGTACTGTATCACCCCTGTAGCAAGGGAGGGGTCGATTTATTTCATCTTAAAGAAAGACTGTGGCCAAATTGTGATGGCAAAAATGGCTACTTTTCTATTCCCACACCAAGTGTTGCTACTTTTGTATCTGCAAATGTATAATTACACATTCCTTTTCTGAAATAAAAAGGGATTATTTACATATATTGTGACCGGGCAGAATCCCAATCTAAAAGGGCTTCAATAGAAAGCCTGTATAGGTCTGAGGAATCCAGCAGGGAGCTGGTTAATTGCAGCTTCAGACAATTAACCAGTCTCCACCTGGCTGAGCAGACAGGTAGAAAAGCCTCCTGTGAAACCTGCAGGAGATCTCTTAAGCACGGAGGGACTGTGCTGCCAGCAAGGGACTCACAGGAACAATTGTCTTGAGCACAGAAGGAGTGTGCTGCCTGCAAGACACCCTGACACCAGACCCTATACATCAGGGGTGCGCAAACTCTTCTCCCTGCACTCCCCTGCTTGCGCCCCCTCCCCTGCTCGGTTCCGGCATCAAATGACTCTGCGGGGGCCACGTGACCCCGCGGAGTCATTTGACGCTGAGTTGCCATGGCGATGCGTCACTGGTAAGTAAAGTTACAGAGGTCTCGCGTGATCCCCGGCATTCAATTTAAATGCCTTTTGGGAAGTCATTCCCTCTGAACCGCTGCACCCCCTAGTTTGCGCACCCCTGCTCTACACCCAGGTTGCAGCTGACCGTGGAACCCACCAGCGGGTGGCCCCCCAACGGACACAACCCCGAGACTGACATAAAGGGCCCCCTGCTTGCAGGCCCCTCTTTGGTCTTTGGGGTCATAGGTTGGCAAGAGCCCTATCCTCCCAGCCCTGCAGATAGGGACTGGGAAAGTGAGTTAGCCCTAACACAGGGATAGGACCTTTGTTTATTTGTGTGCTTCCTTAAATTGTATTGCTTAAAGCTACAGGCTGAATAAAAGCCATGGTGTACTTTCCCCAAATAGTGTATGTCTCCCTGGTTCTACCTCTGCACGTGTCTCCTACATACATCATAAGTATTCCTGAAGTATTTCTAAATGACAATTTAAAGCTCTTTGTCACTAAGGTGTAATAAATGTAAATATGTAAATATGTATGAAATTATTAAATCAGACGGTATCACTATATTATTTTTTGGTTGTTTTTTTTTTTATTTGCAAACTTCCATTTCCACTTCATTTTTTTTTTTTTTTAAGAAAGTGCTTTGTTTTTAAAAATAACTACAGTTCAAGGGGCTTCAGCCCAAAATGTAATAAATGCAGATCCGTTTTAATATCGCACTCGATATCACTATTATTTATGCCACTTGGATTGCTGCCTGTAAGTCTTAACAATAATCAGCTAAATAAAAAAAACATATCATGCCAAAATAAAAATCAGAATAAATAAATTGGAGAATGTGCAAAGAAGGGCGACTGAAATATACACGAGAGGCAAAAATTCAAAGTATCAGCACGGCAGGAATAGCGTCCAAATATGCGCAAACCGCGCGGTTTATTAGATCCTACGAGTAGATCTTGTATATTAATTTACTTGTTTAAATTACAAAATGTAATCACAGGGTGTTTTTTTTTTTTTCAACTTTCAGACATATTTGTAAGGAAATATATATATATATATATATATATATATATATATATAAAACATGATTTCTACAAAAGAAAGTCTTTTCTGCGCCGATATTGTCCTATATGGAGAGTACACAAACAGGCGTTATGTTTCGAGGAAATACAACCTGCCTTCGTCAGGTCATTAAATGGTGTGACCCACAGTCTCCTTAATAGACATAGAATATCTTGTAATTAACAAATCAATATAAATAATAAATATATAGATATACTGTTATCTGTAAATATGATGTTAAAGGAGCAATCCATTGAAGGAGCAGTTTTATTTATTTTAAATCGGGATTGAAGAAGTGCGTCTCTGGAGCAGATCCCCATTAATTTCAGCTCCGGGACCCCCTGCTTCCAGAGATACAGACCTCCTGAAGAGGGCGCCGGTATCTCCCTACTTTTTCAAAGCTCCTGTGTCAAGTCAGCCAATAGAAAGCTGCACCGGATGACATCACGGCTTCCTATTGGCCCGTAGGCCGTGGGAGCTTAGTAAAGCGTCCATGCGATTCCTGCTTGCTCAGCCGAAGCGGTTACCGGCACCCCCTACGGAGGTCTGTATCTCCGGAATCGGGGGGGGCCCCCGGAGCTGAAATTAATGGGGTTCAGCTCCGGAGACCCCCTGCTTTAATTCTATGTTAATCGCAGGACTGCGTATGTGAGTGGCATAGAGATCAGGATGTTTGTGGCATATAATTACCTTGTTCCACACCTGGGTTTTGATTTGTTTATTATAAGATGTTATACGTATGTAAAGAAGACTGTGGATCAGACAAAGGGAGCTTGTACCCCCCCGAAGCGTCCTGTTTGTATTCCTTCCCTGCATATGATATAATAAGCCGCACGGTTTCCGCATATTTGGACACCATTTGTGTCGTGCGCTACTTCGAATTTTTGTCTCTAGAGTATCTGAAAGGAGCGCATTGCCGGATGGCTGCGTTAAGTAGTGATTGCACGGGGATTTAAAATGGAGGATCTGATATACACTTTCAACAAGTAAGGAGAGCACTGGTTTATATGAATGACTGTGAGCATGGTCCAGACCAGCGGTTAGCAAACTGGGGGCGCAAGACTTTGGGGGGGAGGGGGCGCGACTCACTTACCCGGCTTCCGTGTCCACTCGTCTCCATGACAACACTGCGTCATTTGGCCATGTGACATGACTCCCGTTGCCATGGAGACGCGGCGTCAAATGATGCTGTGGGTCACATGATGTGACATCACATGATCCAGAGGCGTGGGCACGACACAGGGGGGGGAGCAGGCAGGGGGGCGCAGCGCAGGAAGTTCGCGCAACCCTGGTCTAGACACCATAAAATGTGCCAGGAAAGACTGAAGGAAGCATGTGTCAGAGGAAGAGAAGCGTTAGGACAAGAGGTCACGGAGTGCGAGAGGCTCAGGGGAAATGTGAGGAAGTGATTTACAGAAAGGGTGGTGGAGTAGTGGAATGGCCTCCCAGCAGAGACGGTAGAGTCTAATAAAGCAAGAGAATTCGGAAATGTTTGGGTCAGACATCAGGCTATCCTGAATGTTATACAGCATCTCCACCACCAAGATTTTAATACACTTTTACATATACCTTTCACCCCATGATATATTGTTACCACTATTGTGTTCAATACAATTATATTATTCTCGTTATATGGCATCTGTTAGGTTATCATTACCTGGGACTATACATTGTCCTACCTACTTTTTGCCCCCCAATGAGTACAATTTTTGGGAATCTTTTCCGGCCAAAACTTTGGTGTTGACCGGTTCTTGTATAATTATCTTTGTCTCTATTAACGATTGGAGAGCGATGGACATTCTCCGTGTATGTGTATCCTGCATATGAGAGTAATCTAAGTCCCTACTAGCAGGAGATAGGACAATGGGCAGACAAGTTTGGGCCAAGTGGTTCTGATTTCCCAGCAAATTCTATGTCCTAAAAAGGTTACCTCTTCTGAGATGCCCCGGACTGCGCTCTGTTAAAATTTTGATCCATTGACCGGCGTTGGGAGAGTTCTTATTTCCTAATGCACTCAGAGCCTGTGAAAAGTTGGACAAAAAAGGTAAGCAGCCATAAATATTTAGCTGGCCTTGCTCCACATGAGTCACTTGTTGTGCACTTCTTTAGTCTCCGATAAAATAGTTTAGGTATAAATAAATAATATAAATAGTCTTCATCGGTGAGGGGTTTTTATACTGGAAACCGTTGGCGGAGCCATTAAATATAAGAGCCATTCGTCTATATGTGAGCCCTACAGGACACGATGCAGCTTCAAGTGACATCAACTCATTGAAACCCTCACCGTCATTATTCACACTATTTACTTGAACAAATTGAAAGGTGTCTTCCTGCGCCAGAATAGCACTGCTTAGTAAAAAGGGGCCAATGTATTTTTAACGTAACATTAGAAAACTTATCCTATAGAAAATAATTGACTTTTTTTTTACTAATTAAAGGATAAATGATGGACAAATATACTAATAGATATCAAACCTAATAGCATATAAAGTAAGATACTCCTAAAATTAGCATAGCAATAGATATTTAAATACGTAGGACATATTAGACTAATATACCACACCTTCCTTATTTTGTAGATTCATAGTTGAATACGAATTAATTACTATAATATATCCTTGTATAAAGCAGATTATCACAGAGTTCCCATATTATATGGCAGAGCTGATGCAGAATATCCCACTATATGGGACTCCTCTTCCTTAATGTTATGTTTATGTCTAAAGCACTTATTCCCATGATCTGTTATTTATATTATCTGTTATTTATTCGATTACCACATGTATTACTACTGTGAAGCGCTATGTACATTAATGGCGCTATATAAATAAAGACATACAATACAATAAATACACTATAAGGCTCAGTGCAGCCTGCTGTATCTGTAAAGACACTAATACCAACCTTGGAGTCCTGGTCAATCTGGCCATAGTCAATAATCCCAGAATCCTTTTCCCTCTTGCCCTGGGAGCAAATAAAGAGATCAGGATATTGTTCTCTTGAAAGAGCGTACAACGCAGCAGCAGGAAAGTATTAATTACCTTAGCTAATGCCAGGAGGAGTTCTGTGTAACTCTCACTCGTCTCTGAAGAAAGGTCTTTCTCCAGGTCGGTTTTAAAATCTGTAGGTGGAATTCGAGAGACAAAATTCACACAAGTATGGGGGGGAAGTCTGATATGCATGTGTGTGTTTGTGTGTGTGTGTGTGTGTGTGTGTGTGTGTGTGTGTGTGTGTGTGTGTGTGTGTGTGTGTGTCTGTGTCTGTGTCTGTGTCTGTGTCTGTGTCTGTGTCTGTGTCTGTGTCTGTGTGTATATATTTATTTATAATGTTCAAAAAGCTAGATTGGACATTTTTTTTCAATTATTATTTTTAAACTGCAGGGAGACAATTTGCTTGTTTAGGTGACAAAAATATTCAAAATTAACACAGAAATCTGGCGGAGAAATGACAAAATATTGCCATTTTCACAACATCTGGGCCACAATTGTGAAAAGTTGCCTATTTTAAAGCAACTGTAATTTCTGCAAAAATATCAGGGAGAGGGCGACATTCCAAGAAAATGTTTCGCAAACTCTAATCTGTCACCTGTAATGATATATTCTATCCAGTGCTGTGCATACAGGCGCCTCTCCTGTGTGTAACCCCAGGTCCGCCCCCTCCCCACTGCAATACACTCTGTGTCCACCAGGCTTTACCTTGTTTGTAGCGGGCTTGGATCTCTCTGAGCTGCAGGTTTGATCTGGTGCAAAGGATTTCATTCAGCGTGGCTTCATTTGTCCCCAACCCCTGCCGAGGCAAAGCCACAGGTGAGCAGCCAGTGAGCCCTGCTATGTTCATTGCTGCGCACTGCCACCACCTCTGCTGGGAGGCTGTTCCACGCAACCACTACCTCTTCAGTGAAATACTACTTCACATTTTCCTTTGAACCTCCAACCCTACAGCTGCCTAGCACAGCCTCTTGTTCTAGGACTTCTTTTTATCTGATAAATGCTTCCCTCTACTGCACAGCCACGAGTGTTTCTGCATGTCTGCTACAGGTTCCCAAACCTGCTTCATCTACCGCCATGCCGTGGTTAAGCTGCAGACAAGGATTCTGGGTAGTGACATGGAAATAAGCATCCAATGGACATGTTTTTTTCGCATCCCATCCATTTTATTACGTGGATTCCCTAAAAGCATTCTCCTGCTGCAGTAAACAGCTTATACAGCTAAATGTGGGTCAAAGGAAATATCGGGCAATATGACATTTAGGGGCCTATTCTATAAGCCTTCATAAAAAAAATCACCCTGTCGGTTACGGCGCCAGTTTTTTGGAGCGTTGCTATCACGGTATTCAGAAAGCCTCGATTACCTGCGATAGTGTTTTTAATTAATTCTTTTGTTGGCTAGTGGTTTAAATTAATTATTTGTTTTGTTGGCTAGTGCCTTTATTTATTTATTTATTTCAATTATTTATTTTGTTTGGCTAGTGGTTTTATTTGTTTAACAGTTTGCTTGGATAGTTGTTTATTTAATTGTATTGTTTTGGAATAACATAATTGTAAAAATGTGCTATTTGGTGATAGATAATTATTTGTGATGTGTACTATTAGACTATTTAGTTCTTTTATTGTTGGGGTGTTTAGGTGCTTGTGTATTTCTTTGATTGTTGTTTCTTTTTGACCTTAATAATTTTGGGTGACCATTGAGTTATATAGTGGCTTATCATGCCCATATTATATGGGTATGATATACCACTGTGCCAATCAATGGGTAGAGGGTGGGTATAGTGGGTCCCGGGTGGGTGGTTATGCCTCCTGGGTGGGTATCGTTGGACATGGATTAACCCCTTAATTACTATAGCGGTTATTAATCGCTAAGGTGATTAAGGGGTTAGGGGCCATTAGATTGTATTTTTTCTTGTATTCTTGCTGGCATCGGAGGACATGGACCTGCAGTATGCTGATGAGGACACCCTTCATGATGGCAGGGGTAAGTAGAACGTTTTATTTACTTTGTTATTGTTGGATGGCTATTGTTTGATTTTATAATGGGTAAATGTACTGTTATCCATATGTGGATAATAGTAATGTTGCCCATTACTGTACTGTATGTGTTGGGGGGAAGGTTGTTGGGGGTAGAGGAGGTGGGTAGTAGTGTTGTTGTGTTTTAAAATCTTCATTGTGGGTAGTGAGGATGGGTGTAGTTGGTATTTGGCCCTTGGTGGGTGTTTATACCTACCGAGTGGGTAGTGGGGGGGGGGGTTAACTCCTTCATTACCTTAACGGTATTAACCACAAAGGTAATGAAGGGTTAACTCCACCCACAAACCCCTTTCCCCCCAGCAACGCATAAACACCCGCCAAGGGCCAAATACCACCTTCACCCACACCCACTACCCACAATAAGCATGTCACTAATAGTTAACCCCTTCATTGCCTTAGCAGTCAGTCGCTAAGGTAATGAAATGCATTTTTATTGCATGTGGTTTATGCCGGGGGTGTCCGGTGCTGATATTAATGGGTATCAGCTCCGGAGACTCCCGGCATCAATCTGCTGCAGAAAAAAAACATTTTTTTTCTAAGTCCTCTCTCGCCTCCTTCTCAGAAGGTTCTCCCCCGCCTCATGCTAACTTTTCCTGGCGTGAGGATTTTGGGAGAAACTCGCCATTCTAGAGCCGCGATTATCCTTGATAAGCTAATCACGGCTGTTAGAATTGCTCGAGTTTCAGAACCTGCCGATAAGTGGCTTATCACCGCTCACACGCCGTTTTTTTTTTTTGACGGCTGAAAATTTGGGCGATTTCATGCCTTTATCGCCCACTTATCGAGGCTTACAGAATAGCAGTCGGCATTTTGGCCGATAAGTGCTCGATAAGTGTCTTATCGAGGCTTATAGAATAGGCCCATAATTGGAAAAGTGCTGACTTCTCAATGAGTTTTCTGTCATGCTCAAATCAGTGAGACCGACTCCACACCGGTGAGGAGTCTTCTCAGTGCAGCGGCACGGTGACGGGGTGGGACGCATGAGGAATTTGACATTTGAACCTTTTTTGGGCTGTTTTTAGCACTGGTTTTGATAAAGATTTTCTCACCTTCATTGCTGCTTTTAGCTCCTGTGCATCGTACTCAGCCGGCGTCTTCAGCAATCCCACAATCACGTTCTCCAGGCTTCCAGACAGGGCTCCTTGAAGGTTCTGCACCAGATCCTACACAGAAGAGAAATGTTTACCTTAAAGCACTGGCAGTGAGGTTTTCCCACACGGTGTTCTTACCACACACAGTACTAACCGCACGGTGTTCTTACCACACACAGTACTAACCGCACGGTGTTCTTACCACACACAGTACTAACCGCACGGTGTTCTTACCACACACAGTACTAACCACACGGTGTTCTTACCACACACAGTACTAACCGCACGGTGTTCTTACCACCCAGAGTACTAACCGCACGGTCATCTTACCACACACAGTACTTACCGCACGGTGATCTTACCACACACAGTACTAACCGCACGGTGATCTTACCACACACAGTACTAACCACACGGTGTTCTTACCACACACAGTACTAACCGCACGGTGATCTTACCACACACAGTACTAACCGCACGTGATCTTACCACACACAGTACTAACCACACGTGATCTTACCACACACAGTACTAACCGCACGGTGATCTTACCACACACAGTACTAACCGCACGGTGATCTTACCACACACAGTACTAACCGCACGGTGATCTTACCACACACAGTACTAACCGCACGGTGATCTTACCACACACAGTACTAACCGCACGGTGATCTTACCACACACAGTACTAACCGCACGGTGTTCTTACCACACACAGTACTAACCGCACGGTGATCTTACCACACACAGTACTAACCGCACGGTGTTCTTACCACACACAGTACTAACCGCACGGTGATCTTACCACACACAGTACTAACCACACGGTGTTCTTACCACCCAGAGTACTAACCGCACGGTGATCTTACCACACACAGTACTTACCGCACGGTGATCTTACCACACACAGTACTAACCGCACGGTGATCTTACCACACACAGTACTAACCGCACAGTGATCTTACCACACACAGTACTAACCGCACAGTGATCTTACCACACACAGTACTAACCGCACAGTGATCTTACCACACACAGTACTAACCGCACAGTGATCTTACCACACACAGTACTAACCGCACAGTGATCTTACCACACACAGTACTAACCGCACGGTGATCTTACCACACACAGTACTAACCGCACGGTGATCTTACCACACACAGTACTAACCGCACAGTGATCTTACCACACACAGTACTAACCGCACAGTGATCTTACCACACACAGTACTAACCGCACAGTGATCTTACCACACACAGTACTAACCGCACGGTGATCTTACCACACACAGTACTAACCGCACAGTGATCTTACCACACACAGTACTAACCGCACGGTGATCTTACCACACACAGTACTAACCGCACGGTGATCTTACCACACACAGTACTAACCGCACAGTGATCTTACCACACACAGTACTAACCGCACGGTGATCTTACCACACACAGTACTAACCGCACGGTGATCTTACCACACACAGTACTAACCGCACGGTGATCTTACCACACAACTATTTAAAGGGCAGTCTCCCTCAGTGACATGATTAAGGGGTCACATCTGGTGATTTACGCCATTTAACTCAAATCTGACACCTACTGTATAAGTATTTTCACATCATTGCAAGTTATTAGGTAAGCGTAGTGAGCTGAGACGTGGGAGGGGTTTGAATTCCCCTGGCTGCTCCCAGATGTCACTGTGTGTTTAAACGAGTAGTTCACACAATATCCTACATGTGTTTTATTTATTTGTATAAATTAGTTCTGTAGTATTAGATAATACTTACTACATTTATTTTCAGTTCAACTCTTAATGCCATTTGTAATGTGTTAATATACGGATCATCCTTTGATCTCTATAGCAGGTTTTAGCCCCCCTCCCCAGCAGTGCCAAATCTTTGCAACACTTTCCTGTTTGTGATATGTTGCCAATATTCCCAGCAGTTTGAGCGCAAACTGTAACAGTAGATAATTTTACCTTAGTAACATAAGAATACATTGTAGCTGCTGAGTTACACAGACTGAAGGATTGATTGAGACTGAAAGACAGTCATTTAGTGAACCCTGGGAAGCAGGAACTTTGCTAATCGATCACGGGAGAATTAATTGATCGGCAGCTTAGGTAATTCGTTTTCAATAAAAGTAATCAAAGGCTGCGTATATTAAAACCGAAAAAAGTATTTTTTATTTTTAAAGTGCCGCGGGGACTGCCTCTTTAACAAGATATAGCAGAGGAAGATCCCCTCCCCCCCCCCTTATCTTTATTGACTCTACAGCATAAAAAGAAAACGTGTGTGTGTGTGTGTGTGTGTGTGTGTGTGTGTGTGTGTGTGTGTGTGTGTGTGTGTGTGTGTGTGTGTGTGTGTGTGTGTGTGTGTGTGTGTGTGTGTGTGTGTGTGTGTGTGTGTGTGTGTGTGTGTGTGGTGGGGGGGGGGAGTTTAAGGGTAAAAAAATACCGTGTTTGCCCCAAAGAAATGCAATGTGTAATTTCTAAAGAAACAAAAGCAGCCATTTCTTTGCTTTCGGTGGTTTTATTAGCTTAAGACAACAAGATTGTGAAATTGTTTACAAAGGGTGTGTTTTTGGCTGGCTACATGAGAAGTCATAATCTTCACCCACACCCCCAAACCTTAATGGGATCAGCTGTGTGGCTGCCCCATACTCCAGCCAGAGATGTACTCCATCATGAGACGTACTCCACCCTGAGACATACTCCACCCTGAGACATACTCCAACCTGAGACGTACTCCATCCTGAGACATACTCCATCATGAGACGTACTCCACCCTGAGATATACTCCACCCTGAGACACACTCCATCATGAGACGTACTCCACCCTGAGACATACTCCACCCTGAGACATACTCCAACCTGAGACGTACTCCATCCTGAGACATACTCCACCCTGAGACGTACTCCATCATGAGACGTACTCCATCCTGAGACATACACCATCCTGAGACATACTCCATCATGAGACGTACTCCACCCTGAGACATACTCCACCCTGAGACATACTCCACCCTGAGACATACTCCACCCTGAGACATACTCCACCCTGAGACATACTCCATCATGAGACGTACTCCATCCTGAGACATACTCCACCCTGAGACATACTCCATCCTGAGACATACTCCACCCTGAGACATACTCCACCCTGAGACATACTCCACCCTGAGACATACTCCATCATGAGACGTACTCCATCCTGAGACGTACACCATCCTGAGACGTACTCCATCATGAGACGTACTCCATCATGAGACGTACTCCACCCTGAGACGTACTCCACCCTGAGACATACTCCACCCTGAGACATACTCCACCCTGAGACATACTCCACCCTGAGACATACTCCACCCTGAGACATACTCCACCCTGAGACATACTCCATCCTGAGACATACTCCATCCTGAGACATACTCCATCCTGAGACATACTCCATCCTGAGACATACTCCACCCTGAGACATACTCCACCCTGAGACATACTCCATCCTGAGACATACTCCATCCTGAGACATACTCCACCCTGAGACATACTCCACCCTGAGACATACACCATCCTGAGACATACTCCATCCTGAGACATACTCCATCCTGAGACATACTCCATCCTGAGACATACTCCATCCTGAGACATACTCCACCCTGAGACATACTCCACCCTGAGACATACTCCATCCTGAGACATACTCCATCCTGAGACATACTCCACCCTGAGACATACTCCACCCTGAGACATACACCATCCTGAGACATACTCAATCCTGAGAAATACTCAATCCTGAGACATACTCAATCCTGAGACATACACCAGAGACATACACCATCCTGAGACATACTCCACCCTGAGACATACTCCACCCTGAGACATACTCCACCCTGAGACATACTCCATCCTGAGACATACTCCATCCTGAGACATACTCCACCCTGAGACATACACCATCCTGAGACATACTCAATCCTGAGAAATACTCAATCCTGAGACATACTCAATTCTGAGACATACACCAGAGACATACACCATCCTGAGACATACTCCACCCTGAGACATACTCCACCCTGAGACATACTCCACCCTGAGACATACTCCACCCTGAGACATACTCCACCCTGAGACATACTCCACCCTGAGACATACTCCACCCTGAGACATACTCCACCCTGAGACATACTCCACCCTGAGACATACTCCACCCTGAGACACACTCCACCCTGAGACACACTGCATCCTGAGACACACTGCATTACCTTTTGTTTTCACATTGTCCCTTATTCCCTCTAGAGAAGGGGTTGTCAACTCCAGTCCTCAAGAGCCACCAGCAGGACAGGTATTAGGGATATCCCTGCTTCAGCACAGGTGACTCCATCAGTGGCTTAGTCAGACCCACTGATTGAGCCACTTGTGCTGAAGCAGGGACATCCTTAAAACCTGACCTGTTGGTGGCCTTTGAGGACTGGAGTAGGCCACCCTGCTCTAGAGTGTAAGCTCTCGGGATCAGGATCCTCCTTACCTTCCGTATCTGTGTGCGCTTGTTTGTCCTTATTTATGTCACCCTGTTTATGTCACTTACATCATCCTGTGTCCCCCATGGTACCGCGCTGTAACATATGCTGACACTTTACCAATAAACGATAATAACATCCTACCAGATGCCGGGTTCCTTTCTATCGGCTAATTGTTCTTACTGAAGAAATAGGGGAAAAGGGAATATCTACACTAATTTGTGTTTGATTTGTACAATTATTGGGGTATATATATATATATATATATATATATGTAATAGATGAGGACGTCAGACGGCCATAAATAAAGGTGGGGTGTGTGCAGGGTCTCCCCCGGCTTACCTGCTTAAACGCCTCCTTGTACAAACTGATGACCTGCTGCCTCTGGTCATTGCTTCGGCAGGTCACTATGTCAAGGATAGCCTGATGTTTACCACCTGTTGTCATTGAAATAAACAGGGCATACTGTATATTGAGAGGCAAAGCAACACAGAGGGGTGTGTACTTGGGCAGTCTTCAAAACGAATGTACACACAGGCACTAATATATAAAGACACACTTACAGCATACACAGTCACTCATGCACATTCATACATGCAGACACACTCAGACACTAATATATACAGACACTTATACACACACACATTCAGACACTAATTTACACACAGAGACACTCAGACACTCATACTGTACACACAGACACACAATCAGAAACTCAAACATACAGACACTAATATATATACAGACACACACACACACACACATTCAGACACTAATATACACACAGTCACACTTAGACACTCATACACACAGACACTAATACAGTATATAAAGATACTCATACACACTTATATAGTATATACACTCACACTCATACACATTCATACACACAGACACTAATATACAGACACTTTAAGGCTTATTCTCTAAGCTGCGATAGTGCCGTTAGCCCCATTGACTTCAACGGGGGAGCTTTCCATGCACCAGCATTGGATGGGCAACATGGCATCATACAGAATAGGTCCCTTAGTTACAATCAATCCCATTCTTACATGGTTCAAGGTTAGCATGCAATACGCTTTGTAAGGTTCAGTCCCACCTAGGGTGACAGAGAACCAAGGACAGTGGCATGTTTCATAGATTAAATGGAGTGGACACCTCTTAAAAAAAATAAAAGCAAATTATTGTGTATGTACCAGACATGTACTGGAAAACAAGAGATATATCAGTGTATTTCTATAAAATAGCCTGTACCTTTGGCTGCCAGAGCTTCTGCAAGTTTCTCCACATCATTGCTAGGCTCAAAGTTCACGTAGCGTTTGACTGTACCAAGCGTTCCCCATGCAGAAGTCTGAGAGGCCAACAGGGGAACAAAGACTGGGATTAGTCTAACCCTGAGTATGTCCATTACCAAGAGAGCCAGAGGTGAACGCATTTGCCACTCATGTGGTAGGTGAACGCATTGGCCACTCATGTGGTAGGTGAACGCATTGGCCACTCATGTGGTAGGTGAACGCATGGGCCACTCATGTGGTAGGTGAACGCATTGGCCACTCATGTGGTAGGTGAACGCATGGGCCACTCATGTGGTAGGTGAACTCAATGGCCACTCATGTGGTAGGTGAACACATTGGCCACTCATGTGGTAGGTGAACACATTGGCCACTCATGTGGTAGGTGAACACATTGGCCACTCATGTGGTAGGTGAACACATTGGCCACTCATGTGGTAGGTGAACACATTGGCCACTCATGTGGTAGGTGAACGCATTGGCCACTCATGTGGTAGGTGAACGCATTGGCCACTCATGTGGTAGGTGAACGCATTGGCCACTCATGTGGTAGGTGAACGCATGGGCCACTCATGTGGTAGGTGAACTCAATGGCCACTCATGTGGTAGGTGAACACATTGGCCACTCATGTGGTAGGTGAACACATTGGCCACTCATGTGGTAGGTGAACACATTGGCCACTCATGTGGTAGGTGAACACATTGGCCACTCATGTGGTAGGTGAACACAATGGCCACTCATGTGGTAGGTGAACACTTTGGCCACTCATGTGGTAGGAGAACACAATGGCCACTCATGTGGTAGGTGAACACATTGGCCACTCATGTGGTAGGTGAACACATTGGCCACTCATGTGGTAGGTGAACACAATGGCCACTCATGTGGTAGGTGAACACATTGGCCACTCATGTGGTAGGTGAACACAATGGCCACTCATGTGGTAGGTGAACACTTTGGCCACTCATGTGGTAGGAGAACACAATGGCCACTCATGTGGTAGGTGAACACATTGGCCACTCATGTGGTAGGTGAACACATTGGCCACTCATGTGGTAGGTGAACACAATGGCCACTCATGTGGTAGGTGAACACATTGGCCACTCATGTGGTAGGTGAACACATTGGCCACTCATGTGGTACTGATCTATTAAGAACTTTACATTTTATTTCAATCCTAATTGTTGCTGAATATTCACCTGATTATTAGTTCACTGGTATCAGCTCGTTATTGTAATGAATCTGAAAGGCAGCCGCCATTTTTACCTCCCGAAGAGGCATATTTACAGCAACTAACGTCAACTACAGAATTTCCGAAGATGGGATTGCTGAAAACAGCAGCAACAAGGCGGTGAAAAGAGAGGAGACTTTTATTTCTGTGTGGTGAGCAGAGAGGATTTTTTTGCTGTAATGTAACTATAGCAAGAATAATTCCCTTGTATTATTGTACTGTAAATACTATCAAGATAAAAGTGGTGCAATTCTGGGGCACAGAGTATGTGGTGGTGTATGAAGTCATGTGACCTTTCACGTTTATCATGTGACGCTTGGCACAAAACATTTTTATGTGAAGCTTGCTGATTTTAAATGCAAATTTCGCCTGGTTCACGAACGTACGTGAATATTCGGCACATCTGTTGTTCGGGCCGCCGACAGGGAGGGAAAGCCGGGACAAATGTTCCAGGCCAGGGCCCGGCCAGCTGGCACTGTAACTTTCACCCGACCAGAGGTTAGGTTGCCAACGCCAGACCATGGCTCTCCCGAGCTACTGCCTGCCTCTTCCCACGCCGGGACTCTCCCGCTGCTGCGTACCGGAAGATGGGCGCACCCAGAAGTTGGACTCAGCTTCCAGCGTGCACCGACAGGAGAGAGAGGCAGGCCCGGCGGGAAAGAGAGGATGTCGTGGGAAGAAACAGGCAGCAGCTAGGGAGAGTCGGTAAGTGTGTGGTGTCTGTATTTGGGGGGGAGAGAGGGGTAGTGGTGTCTGTCTGTATTTGGGGGTTTAGTGGTGTTTAATATTGGGGGTAGTGTTGTTTTGTTTTGGGGGTGTATTGTGTGTGTGTGTGTTATGGGGGGGATTTATTGTGATGGGGATTGTGGAGGGGGGGATTGTATGGGTATGGAGGGGAATTGTGTGTGTTTGTGTGTCTGTGTGTGGCCAAGGGCAGAGGGGAAAAAGTGTAAGGAGAGAGGGGGTGTGGGGGAGGGAGGGGAGTAAGAGAGAGACGGGTGAGAGTGAGTGAGCAAGAAAGAGGGGGAGAGTGAGAGACAGAGGGAGGAGAGAAATACAGATGTGAACGGGGAGTGCTCACAAGGCGCTGACATGGTGCACCGGGAAATCTGGAGGCCGCCCCGTCTGTATTCAGCAGTATATATAACAGTATATATGCAGGTGTGGGTCTGTGTGTATGTAAGTGTGCACATGAAGGCCTGAGTATATCAGTGTGTATATCAGTGTGTCTGATTTACACTTTGTATATCTGTCTATACTGTACTGTGTGTGTATGAGTGTATCTGTGTGTATCAGTATGTCTGTGTGTAAATTAGAGTCATGTGTGTATCAGGGTCTGTGTTTAGACTTGTCTCGGTGCTTTTGTGTGTGTATCAGTGTGTTAATGTGTATGTACTCTTTGTATACCAGTGTGTGTACTGTGTGTGTACTGTGTGTGTCTCAGGGTGTGTATCTGCGTGTGTATCTGCGTTTGTATCTGCGTGTGTATCAGCTTGTATCTGCATGTGTCTCAGTGTGTGTGTATCTGCGTGTGTATCTGCGTGTGTATCTGCGTGTGTATCTGCGTGTGTATCAATGTGTGTATCTGTGTGTGTATCTGCGTGTGTATCTGCGTGTATATCTGCGTGTGTATCTGCGTGTGTATCTGCGTGTGTCTTAGTGTGTGTGTATCAGTGTGTGTATCTGCGTGTGTATCTGCGTGTGTATCTGCTTGTATCAGTGTGTTAATGTGTATGTACTGTTTGTATACCAGTGTGTATCTGCGTGTGTATCAGTGTGTATCTGCGTGTGTATCTGCGTGTGTATCTGCATGTGTATCTGCGTGTGTATCTGCGTGTATATCTGTGTGTATATCTGCGTGTGTATCTGTGTGTGTATCTGCGTGTGTATCTGCGTGTATATCTGTGTGTATATCTGCGTGTATATCTGCGTGTATATCTGTGTGTGTATCTGCGTGTGTATCTGCGTGTGTATCAGTGTGTTAGTGAATTTGTGCAAGGGATAAAGAACATAACCTTGTGGAATAAAGGCTCAGACCGCTACTGGGAACATCATTATCCCGCCAGTTCCAGAGAGGCCAGTGGCCAGAGCGCATGTTATTCATGTGCTATTATTAGATGTCATTATATAGATATTACTATATAGATATTACCTTCATGTCATTATATAGAATAATGAGTGCGGTGAAACGCGTAGAGTGACGCTGACCAGTGAGATCCACAAGCGTTTGGAGCCCCTGCGAGCGGATGACGTCAGTTCCGGTTTCCGGGTTCGGTGAGACGCACCAGTGACACGCACGCCGAGACACAGGGGAGGCAGAGTACACACGCTCCACTTGCCGAGATCCAGTTCGCAGGATCTATATGCTTGTTTATTTTTATTACCATGTGAGTGCATCCCTTACCACTAACCTTTTATAAATTGTCATACAGTCTGCACTATGTCCGTTTCCTTTGTTACCTACTAAGGTCTCCTGAAGCTCCTTGCGATTACCATTCCTGGTGGGCTGTTATTCAAAGATACCTTTATGTGATCACCACTCACTTTATGTTTGTGAGTATTTTGCGCACAGATTCCTGTATATACATCATTCCACTATATATCACGTATATTGCACTATTAGAATATTTTTCTGTTTTTCATGGTTTGCGCTTCCCGATGACCTACACCTCTTCATTATATAGATATTACCTGCATGTCATTATATAGATATTACCTGCGTGTCATTATATAGATATTACCTGCATGTCATTATATAGATATTACTATATAGATATTACATGCATGTCATTATATAGATATTACTATATAGATATTACATGCATGTCATTATATAGATATTACCTTCATGTCATTATATAGATATGACATGCATGTCATTATATAGATATTACCTGCATGTCATTATATAGATATTACTATATAGATATTACCTACATGTCATTATATAGATATTACCTGCATGTTATTATATAGATATTACCTGCATGTCATTATATAGATATTACCTTCATGTCATTATATAGATATTACCTGCGTGTCATTATATAGATATTACTATATAGATATTACCTGCATGTCATTATATAGATATTACCTGCATGTCATTATATAGATATTACATGCATGTCATTATATAGATATTACCTGCATGTCATTATATAGATATTACATGCATGTCATTATATAGATATTACCTGCATGTCATTATATAGATATTATGTTGCTGCTGGCCTCTACTGTATGTTACAAAATACCTGTCCTACGGGGAGAGGAAGGAGAGAGGAGAAGAGAGAGAAGGAGAAGAGAGAGGAAGAGAGGAAAAGAGAGAGGGAGAAGGAGAAGCGAGAGGGAGAAGGATAAGAATGAGGGAGATGAGAGAGGGAGAAAGAGAAGAGAGAGAAGGAGAAAAGAGAGAGAGGGAGAAGAGAGAGAGAGAGAGACTGCACTCCCTGCCACATTATACTGCGCTGCGGAATATGTGGGCGCCATACACACAAAGCTAATACTGATTGCATGTGAGATCACTTACGTTATCTGCAAGGTGGAGCTGGCTAAGAATCTCTTGTGCCAAAGTCATGTTTCTTCTGCCTGGAATACACAGTATCTGTAAGAATGAAACAGCTACAAACAGGTGGACTGCCGGCTCCCAGAAGACTGCAACACCCCCAATCTAGCGCCTTTCCTTGTCATCGCAGAACTGGTTTTTGCTGTTCTTAAGTAAGCAATAAGCCTGACCCATTACACGGGGGGGGAATGACACTTGTACTAAATAAATATTGTAACTGTCGGCCAAAAAAATAGTTGATCCAGCTTCAAAATAGTCCGCCAACTAGAACATGGTGTAACTCCCGAACATTAGGCCTCAGGTATAGTACAGGCGCGCCCGCGACGGAGCGCAAGGCGTCACGCGCACCTGTACTCGAAGCGATCCGTGGCCTGTAGGATAGCGTGACGGGGGGTGGCAAAGGCGTGCCGGGGGGTGTGCCCGTGACATCACGTGAGCGGTTCACCCTCATTGGCTAAACCTCGCAAGTGACCCGGCCTTTGCGCGGCAATTTCAAACAAATTTGTCTCGCAAAGTATCGGTCGCCACCGTCGCGCTCGTGCACTCGCGCTTTATGGCCGTGCGCATTGCCTTCCGGCATTTTGATTTTGGCGCTCGCGATGCCGCTCGCACCATCGCTGTTACTATGGGCGCAGAGAGAGACACTTAAAATACTACTAATTCTGCACTATGTATCCATGATTGTGACGCCGTAACCCTCCGGTGTTCCCAGCACTCCAAAAGGAAACAAGAAGACTGATGTGTATCAATAAAGAGTGTGTAGTGCAAGACACAGCATCGTAACGCAACTATATGTGAAGGCAAACGGGCCCCGCGTCGTGTTCTCCCGCATGGTGTTCCCCCGCGTCGTGTTCCCCCGCGTCGTGTTCCCCCGCGTCGTGTTCCCCGCGTCGTGTTCCCCCGCGTCGTGTTCCCCCGCGTCGTGTTCCCCCGCGTCGTGTTCCCCCGCGTCGTGTTCTCCCGCATCTCCTTCCCCCTTAGGGGTTTTCCTACCCTTTTCCCATTTTTCCGTGATTTCACGTTCCCCTCTACCACTCCCTTTCCTCCCCCACTCCCTCTCATCCCCCACTCCCTCTCCTCCCCCACTCCTTCTCCTCCCCACTCCTTCTCCTCCCCCACTCACTCTCCTCCCCCACTCCCTTCCCTCTCCCACTCCCTTCCCTCTCCCACTCCCTCTCCTCCCACACTCCCTCTCCTCCCCCACTCCCTCTCCTCCCCCACTCCCTCTCCTCCCCCACTCCCTCTCCTCCCCCACTCCCTCTCCTCCCCCACTCCCTCTTCTTCCCCACTCCCTCTCCTCCCCCACTCCCTCTCCTCCCCCACTCCCTCTCCTTCCCCACTCCCTCTCCTCCCCCACTCCCTCTCCTCCCCTACTCCCCTTCAGGCTGTACCTGCAGTCATTCTGTATTTCCCTGTTTGCCTTCACATATAGTTGCGTTACGATGCTGTGTCTTGCAATACACACTCTTTATTGATACACCATCAGTCTTCTTGTTTCCTTTTGGAGTGCTGGGAACACCAGGCGTGTTACATAGTTTGTTTAGGAGAGATTTGGGGTCTCTCCACGTGTTCCCGTGCACCAATTACGTTGAAGTATTCCATACAGTCCATGCACGGTAGTTCTGCCTTCGCCACATACTTTCTGAATGATTTTGAAGCCGTGCGGATATCTCATTATATATGTTAACAAAATTGAATATTTTGACAGTATGCCAATTAAAATATATTAAATGATGTGATTTACTAATAGTCATTTTCCATATGCAAGAGCCAGTAAAACCTGCTGTGTCAGGCTAATTGTTCCTCAAGGTATAGAAAATATATATGCTGTAAAGAGGAGGAATCTGAAATTAATTCTTGCTTTTTAAAAACAAGATATAATTAAGAAGTAAGAAAGTAGTGGTACGGTACTCCATGGCACTGGGGGGGGGGGGGCAACTCGAGTCCTCGAAGACTGGAGCCACCTGTGCTGAAGCGGGGATATCTTGAAAATCTGACCTGTTGGTGGCCTTTGAGGACTTGAGTTGCGCATCCCTGCCAATGCACCATCACACTAGGACATGCATGTATGTGTATATTTATATAGCGCCATTAATGTACACAGCGCTGAACAGCAGTAATACACGTGGTAATCATATAAATAACAAATAATACAAATAACACATAGAGGGAAGAAGCGCTTCAGACATAAAAGTGACACTTAGGAAGAGGAGTCCCTGCTCCGAAGAGCTTACAATCTAATTGGTAGGAAGAATGTACAGAGAGTGTAGGAGAGTGTTCTGGTATATATATATATCTCTCTCAAATGTTTGTCTGTCAGGATGTTTGTCTGTGGGTTTGTATCCCGGGCAACGCCGGGTATATCAGCTAGTATATACTAAAGGCATCAATCCAGTGAGGTCTGAGGGTTCCCACCAGTGTAAGGCCGCGCTCATGGTGATGGTGAGATCACACGCTACCGTGCGCGGACCCGCGCGCACTCCTGCAGCCCCAGCGATCTGTGCACTTGGCTGCAGGAGATTGGGGAGGCGATTGGGGGCGTGGCGAACACATCACGGACGCATCATGGCGCTGGTTCGCCCTCATTTGCTGAACCAGCTCACGTGACGCTGACGTCACGCGACTGCAGCCTGGAAAGACAAATTTACTTGTCTCTCCAAACTGCAGCAGCGACGATGCGCTACATCGCTGCCAGTACTATGCTACCTTCGATAAGGAAGCATAGAAGAGTCTTGAATGTGAGCACACACGTAGCAACGACCCCCACCCCTCCCCCCCCCCCCCATGAACACGGCCTAAGAGATACTCGGGGCATACTGGGAGGGTCTCATGGTGCTTCCCATGAGACCCTCCCTTACCTGCAATGTGTGCCTGGGATGTGGTGACTGTGTCCCACGCGTTTTGCTCTTTGCGTTGGCTTTCCTGGGGAATCCAGACTCCGCTGGACAGTTCTATCCGGAAACATGCGCAAACGGCATGAGAACATTAAGGCCTGGGAAACAGAATCTTTGCTGATCGATCGCGGGAGAACAAATTGATCGGCAGCTTTGGTAATTAATTTTCAATAAAGGCTGCATATATTAAAACAACATTTTTTTTTTAATTGTTTAGCCTCTTTAAGCTACGTCTGATATAAAGTTATGCAATGTGTTGCAGGCCCATTTGGGGATATCGCAGGAGCCTTGCCATGGAAAGACAGGGTTCATGTCTTGAAAAGATACTGGCGGAGCTCATTTAAGAGGCTTTATGAGACCTGACCACAACTGTTTTAGTGACTTTACGGAGCTCTGTTATCCACCTGAATGTTATTCGCAGCGACAGAAACATTCTATAACTTCCATAACCCTTAAAGTATCTGTTTGACTTGTTCATCTCCTGTGAATGATGACTATGTTTCGCTTTTCACTGGGTCTGCTGCATTTAAGGCATAGGAGCTACTCCTCTTCAGCACTGGCAAACAGTCTTATCTCCCGCAGAGATTGGGGTAAAGACTGTAAAAAAAACTATCAAAAGCATTAAAGGACATGTTTACTAAGTGGAGTTAATCCAAAACACACCTTACAGCCCATCAACTTGAAATGGCCACAGCGCTGCTTAGTAAACATGGCTCAGAAAGTTATGGAAATGTTCAAAGTTCAAAAAAAATTCAAAGATGTTTTTAAAACACGATAATGCCACCAGCTCACTTTGGTTCTATAAGCTAAGGGGGGCTCAACTCAGTCCTCAAGACACCCCCCCCCCCCTGTCCCCATCCCGTCCCCAACAGGTCAGGTTTTCAGGATATCCCAGCATCAGCACAGGTGGCTCAATCAGACCCTGCTTCAGCACAGGTGGCTCAATCAGTCCCAGCTTCAGCCCAATTGGCTCAATCAGTCCCTGCATCAGCAAAGGTGGCTCAATCAGAGGCTCAGTCGAATCAGCCACCCGTGCTGAAGCAGGGATATCCAGAAAACCTGACCTGTTGGTGGCCCTTGAGGACTGGACTTGAGCCCTCCTGGTAGAAGGCACAGACCCTCTGAAACAGCAAAAAGTGCAGCTGAGAAATAGATGCTGATTTTGGCCCCTTCTGAACCCCCTTCTCTCACCTTTTCCCAGCCCGTTCTTAGCGGCGTTACACAGTTATCGTATCGATTTAAAAAGCAGTGATACCGAATCAGAAATATCTACATATCTATCCAGGCAAATCTCGGCAGACTGTGCGCTAAGAGACACGTGCAATAGTTTTGCTGCAGGGAAGGATGAGCCTGTACAGAAGAATCCGCTTTCACTTCCAATAAAAACCAAGTGGAAATAATGAGAGTAAGTGGAAAAACAGCGGCGTCTCTGCAATAGTCCTGCAAATATATATACTGGTTCGGCGCGGCCGCCAGCATCATCGCACTATATTACTGCCCAGACCCCGGGGAGTCCGGCTTTGTAGGGGGGGTTATCGGCATAAAGAGACGCGGGTCACAGGGAGGGAATGCACATTACTCACAGATAGCTGCAGCACGGGGTGTGGGCGCGTGCATTGTATTCACGGGCACGAGGGCGGGTTTGGGTTGACATGCTCCAATCAGGTGACCGTGCAGCATATCTGTTGCGCCCACCCTTGCCCCTTAACCCTTTAGAACCCAGAGGGGGCCTGCTACGCATGGCGGCATCCAAGGGGTTACAGCAAGGGGGGCAACTCCAGTCCTCAAGGGCCACCACAAGGTCAGGTTTGAAGGATATCCCTGCTTCAGCACAGGTGGCTCAGTCAGTGGCTCAGAAAGACTGAGCCACTGATTGAGCCACCTGTGCTGAAGCAGGGACTGATTGAGTCACCTGTGCTGAAGCAGGGACTGATTGAGTCACCTGTGCTGAAGCTGGGACTGATTGAGCCAGCTGTGCTGAAGCTGGGACTGATTGAGCCACCTATGCTGAAGCAGGGATTTCCTGAAAACCTGACCTGTTGGTGGCCCTTGAGGGCTGGAGTAGCCCACCGTCTGGGTTAAACAGACCTCGTATGGGAGGGAATTCCATGTGTCACTTTTACATGACACGGGACACGTCTGCAGGGCACGTATGGCTGTGCTGGGCAAAACAAAACACGCGGATTATGGCAAATTGCTTCCCCGTTACCATTATCACCATGATTATTGCCGTAGGTTAGAGGTCAGTGATGCTTCAGGCAGTGCAGCTGCTACGACTCTGAGGCGCTGTGGAAGCAGACATACTCGGCATCATTGTATAATGCTGGTATCATGTTCCTAAGTCTGCCCCGATGAGCTTACGATCTATTTTTAAATGACCCAATTTGTACTTACCTGAATTGAGGGTGGGGGGGGTTTGCCCAGATTTGACCCATGGTTCCCCATCCTACGGGTACCCCCCAGTTCTCGATTGACAAAGGGTTGTGTCCACTGGCAAGATGAATAGTTGCCAGGGGGACAAAAAATGGCTGCAAGGTCAGTGGCCGGGTCCTGCCACCCAAAAAAAGTTATGATGTCATCGGGGAAAAAAAGGGGAAATTTGGGGGTACCCAGTGGCCAATGGACAACATCTGAGGACGCTCCCCCAAGTCAGATAAGTCGCTTTATTACATTTCAATTATATTTTGTAAAATGGGCACAGTACCACTGCTTTCTAAGGCACTTCCACCACTGCTTTTCTTCTCATTATTATTATTATTTATAAGACACCAACATATTCCATAGCCCAGTACAACGATACAGCCGAGAAGTTTGGCAACGTTTAACATAAGGCAGGGAAGACATTCCTGCCCCTATGAGCTTGCAATCTAAAAGTACTGCGGCGAGTAGGCAAATGTGGAAACACATCCTCTTGTTCTTCACACGGGCCGGTCCCTGGGCGTGTGAGCTGCAATCACATGTCCCATTCCATGTGCAGAGTAACGTGATCTCTATTCATACCAGTCACACAAGCAGATCAATGTCCCATGCCCCCAAATTCCAGGCACACCATCCAGGGACGGAGAACTGGTTGGGTGACATTCCTGTGTGTTATCAGCACCGGAGTTTGACCCTGCTGGGTTAATCCATCAGTGTGTAAACCTCTTATTGGCCAGAAAGGCCGGCGACACATCGCAGTGACATCGCACTGACATCGCAGATATTCTGTTTGCAGAGCTCGAACCGCAGGGTCTTGCAGAGCAAAACCACACTTATTTTAGCTCCTAGTGCAGGGGTGCTCAACTCCAGTCCTCAGGAACCCCCAAAAGATCAGGTTTCAAGTCAATGACAAAGCCACCTGAAGCTGGGATAGCTTTAAAACCTGACCTGCTGTGGGGTCTTCAAGACTGGAGTTAAGCCCCCTTGCTCTAGGAACTAGAGCTCTAGACTTGCTGCAGCTCCAGACAGTGCGTGTGACTCTTTATAACGTATTCAATGAAATGTGGGCCAACAGCACAACCCAACAACAGCTGGGTAGAGACAGGACTGGCCTGGCGTTTGCTTAATTGGAGGACACCCGGCGCTCATGCTTGGAGCAGTGAGGGAGAGTTTGGGTGTAGGGGTGACAGTGAGGGAGAGTTTTGGTGTAGGGGTGACAGTGAGTGTGGGTGTAGGGGTGACAGTGAGGGAGAGTTTTAGTGTAAGGGTGACAGTGAGTGTGGGTGTAGGGGTGACAGTGAGGGAGAGTTTTGGTGTAAGGGTGACAGTGAGTGTGGGTGTAGGGGTGACAGTGAGGGAGAGTTTTGGTGTAGGGGTGACAATAATGTAGAGTTTGGGAGTAGGGGTGACAATAATGTAGAGTATGGGAGTAGGGGTGACAGTGAGGGAGAGTTTTGGTGTAGGGGTGACAATAATGTAGAGTATGGGAGTAGGGGTGACAGTGAGGGAGAGTTTGGGTGTAGGGGTGACAGTGAGGGAGAGTTTGGGAGTAGGGGTGATAGTGAGGGAGAGTTTGGGTGTAGGGGTGACAATAATGTAGAGTATGGGAGTAGGGGTGACAGTGAGGGAGAGTTTGGGTGTAGGGGTGACAGTGAGGGAGAGTTTGGGAGTAGGGGTGATAGTGAGGGAGAGTTTGGGAGTAGGGGTGATAGTGAGGGAGAGTTTGGGAGTAGGGGTGACAATAAGGGAGAGTTTTGGAGTAGGGGTGACAGTGAGGGAGAGTTTGGGAGAAGGGGGGGCAGTGAGGGAGAGTTTGGGAGAAGGGGGGGGCAGTGAGGGAGAGTTTGGGAGTAGGAGTGATAGTGAGGGAGAGTTTGGAAGTAGGGGTGATAGTGAGGGAGAGTTTGGAAGTAGGATTGATAGTGAGGGAGAGTTTGGAAGTAGGATTGATAGTGAGGGAGAGTTTGGGAGTAGGGGTGACAATAAGGGAGAGTTTTGGAGTAGGGGTGACAGTGAGGGAGAGTTTGGGAGAAGGGGGGGCAGTGAGGGAGAGTTTGGGAGAAGGGGGGGCAGTGAGGGAGAGTTTGGGAGTAGGATTGATAGTGAGGGAGAGTTTGGAAGTAGGGGTGATAGTGAGGGAGAGTTTGGAAGTAGGATTGATAGTGAGGGAGAGTTTGGAAGTAGGATTGATAGTGAGGGAGAGTTTGGGAGTAGGGGTGACAGTGAGGGGCAGTTTGGGAGTAGGGGGGGCAGTGAGGGAGAGTTTGGGAGTAGGGGTGACAGTGAGGGAGAGTTTGGAAGTAGGATTGATAGTGAGGGAGAGTTTGGGAGTAGGATTGATAGTGAGGGAGAGTTTGGGAGTAGGGGTGACACGGAGGGAGAGTTTGGAAGTAGGGGGCAGTGAGGGACAGTTTGGGAGTAGGATTGATAGTGAGGGAGAGTTTGGAAGTAGGGGTGACAGTGGAAGGGGGAAAGATTCTGTTTTGGTCATGTTAACCTTCAGGCAACGGTGGGTCGCCCTGGAGGAGATAGCGGAGAGGCACTGTGACACGGGACAAGAGAAGGGCATAGTGATAAATGTGGGTGTTATCAGTACAAACTGAAAGACAAAACAGCTACTCACCAAGAGAAGATAGATAGATAGATAGATAGATAGATAGATAGATAGATAGATAGATAGATAGATAGATAGATAGATAGATAGATGGATAGACTGGTACAGTATATTACATAGATACACAAGCAAATTACATTATAGGGAACTACATACATAAGAGCAGGACATGGCTTTGCCTGTACATTCTATTTCTAGCATCAGTCTAGTTTAATTGCTAAACCTGAGGAAGAACACTGAGAGGTTGGAAAGCTTGTAACATATTAACTACTTGTTGGTCTAATAAAATGTATCATACAATAGCACCTACTCCCTCTCCCTCCTTTGTTATTTTACTACATTGCTACTATATATTAGGTAGGAGAAGGTCTATAATAAATCACACAACAGGCTCGCACTACTGCCGGAAGCCACAAGGTGGCGATGCAGCTCATATTATTGATGTTATAGGTGCAGTTCCACCTATGGAGTTGTACTCACAGACACAACAACACAAGATTTGTCTACAAACTTCCCTGGCTTTCCTTTTCAAAGAGAACAGATTTTACAAATACTACATACCTTACTGATTTTAACCCAGTGTTTATCATGTTTAGGACACGGTACTGATACATTTAGATTTTAGATACCAATTAATTGTAAGCTCTTCAGAGCAGGGACTCTTCTTCCGAAATGTTACTTTTATGTCTGAGGCACTTATTCCCATGACCTGTTATTTGTATTATTTGTTATTTATATGATTGTCACGTGTATTACTACTGTGAAGCGATATGTACATTAATGGCGCTATATAAATAAAGACATACATACATAGTTTAACCCTTACACTGACCACACTAATGCAGTGCATATTTCTAAACCCTCTAATATTGGACGCATGAAAATAGATACACCTTAGTTCCTCAGTCAGCGTGGGATACAGGAGCTTACACACAACTGAGCGCAACAAATGAAGGCTCTGTAACATATAATTATTACATGCAAAAAAACACATGTATATCTGGGTGTATTTCTTTCTACTTAGACATGGGAGTTTTTTTTTTTATAATACGACTTCAATGTTTATTCATGTTCCCTTGCTTGGGAACGCTGCAGTCACCGTTACATGTAGATTGACATGCATGGGAACACGGCAGTCACAGTTACATGTAGATTGACATGTTTGGGAACACTGCAGTCACCGTTGCATGTAGATTGACATGTTTGGGAACACTGCAGTCACAGTTACATGTAGATTGACATGCTTGGGAACACTGCAGTCATAGTTACATGTAGATTGACATGCTTGGGAACACTGCAGTCACAGTTACATGTAGATTGACATGCTTGGGAACATTGCAGTCACAGTTACATGTAGATTGACATGCTTGGGAACATTGCAGTCACCGTTGCATGTAGATTGACATGTTTGGGAACACTGCAGTCACAGTTACATGTAGATTGACATGCTTGGGAACACTGCAGTCATAGTTACATGTAGATTGACATGCTTGGGAACACTGCAGTCACAGTTACATGTAGATTGACATGCTTGGGAACATTGCAGTCACAGTTACATGTAGATTGACATGCTTGGGAACACTGCAGTCACCGTTACATGTAGATTGACATGGTTGTACTTAATTTCATCCATTCCACTGTCAGTCTTGATACTTGTCTTCCCTGAGTGCCCACTCTTAACACTCACATTTCATTGATATCGTAGCATCTTCATACTGTGGACCGGGCCCCCCTTTATAATACAATCTTGGAGGTCCCTTTACTGCCGGCCCCTACTGAGATCCTGGACTGTTCTGTGTTACGTTACTGTTACCTTCCTGCCCTGTTCTGGAACTGCCACTTCCTCAGGGGGTTGCTGAATGCTGTGGATGGGCATCCGCTTGTAGGGCTGATCCCCAGACATCCTGGTGGTTTTGCCCACTGAGGCATGTGCATTCCCGTTACTGGGACATGCTCTTCTCATGTGGCCATACTATGAGATCCTAACGGATAAGGCACTGTCCCTGACTGCAACACAATAAAAGGGGGGGCTGACCTATACTATACTTTAGGGAACATATCCCCTACCTCTACTACCCAAGGCTCCTCTCTTCCTGCCATGCTGGAACCTACTCCCAGAACTCTTTGCTCCCACCTCTATACCTCCTGTGACCCAGTACATCTTTGTCCCCCACAGGGAGGAGCTTAGCATCTACTGCGTACCATTAACCCCTTCTAGTACACTAGTAAACCCACAAAGGGGGTGGGGGGGGGATGCTACATAGGAAGTCTTAACTTCATGACCCTTGTAACCTCGATTCTTGCCCATTCCGTTTGCTAACCCACCCACATTAATACAGAAACTTCAGTCGGAATAAATACAGACTCTTTGCTTTAGTACAAATGGCCACAACCTTTTATTAAACACAATTCGAGAATCCGCGCTCGTGCTGCCTTGAATCCTATATGAGAGCCAATCCCTTGGCTGCTAGGTGCATGGAGTCACTCCCCACAATCTCCTAAATAAATTAACCCCTAAGGGAATATCTCAAAACAAATGAAAAAGGTTGCACACAGCGCACCAGGGATTAGCGTAATTCAAATAATTTTAATAAGATCTTGATGGATCTAACAGGGTAAAATACCAGATAAAATACCAAATCACAATTGATATAAATAAAAAACAATGCAAACGAATCAAAATCCTATTCAGCGAAGATAGTGTAAATGAATAAGAAACCATATAACCTATATAAAGAGCAAGCTTGACCAACGGGCAAGCGCGCTGAGACAGCCTCACGTGACCACGACGCGTTTCGCACAACGTACTTCATCCAAAGTACGTTGTACGAAATGCGTCGTGGTCATGTGAGGCTGTCTCAGCGCGCTTGCCCATTGGTGGAGTCTACCTACCAGGAAGTTTCCGCGGAGATTCGAACTGCCGAGGAGAAGCTGCAGTCCGGACTGTCTCCCCAGCAGCTCCCTCGGCGTCCCGCGTGCCACTTTGTGGTTAGTGTCGTTCTCTCCTTCTGTGGCCATTTTTCATTCCATTTTCACGGTTACGTTAGTTCGGGATCATTGGGGTACTTTTGTATTTATATTTGTGGTCACTTGATTAGGTTGACACATTATATGCGCATTATTGCACTGTATATGCACCTTAACTGTGTACTGATTTTGTGCTCAGCATACTCATTAGTTATTGTGTGTTGTTCTCATTCACTATTAGGATTTTTTTCACTTTAGGTGAATTTTCCTTGCATTCACCTTGCATGTGTATTTGCTCTTTATATAGCTTAGTTAAGTTATGGTGGGTAAAAAAAGTGACAAAAACCCACCACAGCAAAGTACACAGCAAATGGAAATATTACTGTATGCTCATCTGCATGTCTTAGACAGGTCTGCAACCCAGCCTTTCACCATTATCACCCAGCACACAGCACTTCAGGATTCTGAGAAATGACATGCAAATGAGCACACAGTCCCACTTTTTGCTTCAAAACCATTTTAAACATGGTTGCCTATAGGCTTAAACTTGCTGCATGGTCACAGATTTGAGCACAGCCAGGGTTAAGATGCATAGCCAGTAAACCCAACCACAGACAGCTGTTTCGACCTTAATGGGTCTCATCAGTGTGGGGTTGGTTATACTGGTTATGCAAAAATGAAGCATTATTCATTTACACTATCTTCACCGACTAGGATTTTGATTCGTTTGTATTTAGGATTTACTTATTTCATGTTGGGTGATTTTATTTGTTCATTGTTTTTTATTTATATCAATTGTGATTTGGTATTTTAGCTGGTATTTTACCCAGTTAGATCCATCGAGATCATATTAAAATTATTTGAATTACGCTAATCCCTGGTGCGCTGTGTGTATCCTTTTATTAAAAATAAACTAACACTCCTGGACCTTCATTGTGAGGAATATGGCTTGGACCCTGGGGCAACAGTAGCATGACAGTATTGGTATCGCGCTTCTGTCGTAATTCGGTTCTTCTTTCCTGATGTGTGGAAAGCCGCTCGTAGTACTGAGATGGCATTGTGGGTGCGCTTATAGCAATGCACCGCTTGCTTGGTTGTGATGTAGAACCTATATCTGGATTGAATCACACCGGCAGCTTCCTTAATTTTTTTGTGGTACCTTTGTTGCAGATACTTCCTAACATTTGACTGGAGTAAGATTACACACTGCTTCAAATGTTCAGAAGTCTTTTTTGACGTTGCATTCTCCATATGGATTGGAGAAGACAGACTGCTTTATTCTGGCTATTTAGCCGATGCGTTTTCAATCCTCTGTAGGCAGCCTGTATGGTGATCGCTGCAGAGCGTTTGCGCAGATACATTTTTCTTGCCAACCTTGCTTGGACAATAGTTTTGTAATACTTCTGAATTACTCTGCTGCTTTTCTCCCTTTTTAAGAAGTTTAGCTCATCAGCGAGAGAATCCTGTATCTGGAGCTTGCTCTGAGTGTGCATCAACGCATTCTTCATTATATTTTGGAGCTCTGCGTATTTCTTCGCTCAGGCCGCAGCTGCTTGCCTCAGTTTCTGGACCTTCGTGTACCGAGTCACCTGGCCTCTAAGCTTGGCCTCCAGCGATGCTCTGTGATGCTCATGGTAACCTTCAGTTTCTCAAGCTGCTTTGCGGGGGGACACTGGGTAATCAAACGTTCCTGCAGCACTTGTACTTCTTTAGCAGCCAGCAGATTTTCTTACTGCAGAGATCACTACTTCTCTTTGGCAATCTCAGGGTGCGTACGCAGACCTTGCAGTTGGTTCCGCAGTAGGTGCTCTGCTTGTGTGCGTTGCTCCAATGCTTCTAACTTTTCATATTCATTTCACTGACGTGGTCAGTCAAATCAGAATTTACCTCTTTCAGGCTGGTATTTTCTCTTTTTACAGTCTCTATAATTTTCAGGGCCTCTTCGTTGTCCTCCTTCCATTACGCACTTCTGAGTTGAGACTTCCAGTCTCCTGGCGTGAGACTTCTATGTCTAGGTTGAGGATGTGAAGCTCCTTCTGAGAGACTTTAAGATCCATATTAAGCCTGCAAACATCTTTTTGAGAGATGTCCAGCTCCTCAGCAAGACTGTGAAGTTCCTTTTTAGAGACTTCCAGTTCTGTGCGGCAACTGCTGATTTCTTGGTATGAGGCATCCAGTGCTATGTGGAGAGAATGAACCTACTTCTGGGATATGTCCACCTCTGTCCGGATACTGTTGACCTCCTGGTGTGAGGCATTCAGTTCTATGCGGAGAGTGTGAACCTCATTCTGAGAGACTTCCACCTCTCTATGGCAATTGCGAACCTCTTGCTGAGAGACTGTAATCTCCTTCAGTGCTTCCTCATACTTCTTTTTCAGATTAGCAATCATTCGGTCAGACTTGCTTTGCTTTTCATCCATGGTGGTAATAGTAGTGTTTGCAGTATCTAGATCCGTCCTTATATCCTCCAATTCATTCTTGGCTGCAGAGTAAATTGCAAGCACAGTCTTCTGTAGCTCAGCGTTATTTTCTCTCTCCAGTTTCAATTCTTCACGGAGCAGATCACAGTTATGCCTGACAGCTTGCAGTGCACCTTCAGGCCTGGTCAAGAGATCGTCACTTATTGGTTATGGCTCCGCTACCCTGGTACGGTTGGTTGAGGGTTCCTCACTGTTGGCACTGGACAGACACTTCTTTGGTTTACACGACTTCTGCCTTGGGCCCTCTGGATATTCTGTCATCCGCGTGACGAATCCTCATTTTCTCCAGGGTGCAGGGCATCTCGGTCCCCCTTTTTCTCCATGGGATCTGCAGACGTGTCTGTTCCTACCACGGTAAGTGAAGAACCGCTTTTCTTTTTCCGCCTTTTTGTTTTGGACGACTCCATCCCATCAGGGATACTGGGGCTCTGTCTTTATTTGAACCTTCAGCAGCTTCACTGTATCCGCCAAGCTTTTCTTGCAGTCTAGCTGGTAGGAATATTCGGGGTCATAGAGACCTGTTTGTTTGGTGGGTACCGAATTTAGGCACCTCCACCATTCTTGGGGTGTTTTGTGGGTGTGACTAGGTTCGGGTTCCCCATAAGAGATCTCTTCATCCTTATCCATATCCTCTTAGGACCGGAAGGGCCACTCTTCCGTGGAGTAGGGTTCATTACAGGAACACCACATCTTGTCCTCCATTTTGGCAGTATCAGGTGTATTTTTCTTCCTGATCTCAGGAGGCGTGTTTTCTCTGTATTCGCTAGAACCCCAGCTGGTAGTCCTACAGGTGGGCAGACTTTGCTTGCTGAGTTCGTAGCTCTCACAGGCATCTCTGTAGACTTTTTCTTTTTTCTTCTTCTTTACATTGGTAGGTTCTGAAACATCAGCAGTGCTGTGCACACATTCATTCTCATCAGTGATACTAGACGTGCACTTGCTAAGAAAAACTTCTGCATTTTCCTTGTGATCACAGCGCATTGCTTGCTGCTGCAGTTTCTTGGCACGTTGAAAAAAATATTCCTCTGGCTGCTGCACTTTTTCTAGGGCCACGTAGGGATCATCCTCATCATCCGAATAAGGTACCTAGAGGTCTCAATTCAGATTGGGATCTCAACAATTTTTTATGATGTGTAGTTTCATTAGTTTTTATATTTTTTAATTATAGTCCCTTGTTTTTTTTTTGTTTTGTTTTGTTTTAGTTAATAGTATATTGTAAATTTTGCATTACTCTGCGGTCAAGGTTTCAAACATCATGTTTACAAATTTGGAAATAAGGTTGACTTATTATGTTTGACTATATTAATCTACTCAAAAAACGAGAAGCTCTGCCTAAGATTGTTATAGGTTTATAACAAATGTATATTTAATGTAGGTGCAAAAATATTTGAAATATGTTTATGATATTTGGAAATTTGACTTATATATTTGCACTTATCATGTATGTATATAACTCCTACCATGTCAGCATTATGTTAAATTAGGCGGCGCATATAGTGCCGGTGACAGCTATGCGACGCCATCACGTGCGCTTATAGTAGGAGCAACTCCTGTAACCGGGTCCCAGGCCGCAGGGCACCGCGTGGCCGTCCGGTCACCGTTGCAACAGTACTGGTAAGGGGAAGAGTCCCTATCTTCGCTAGTGTCTCAGGGCCTGTCTGGGGCCTAGGGGCAGAGTTCTGGCCTAGTCCAGGGGCCACTGGCACCCTGTACACATCCGTCCTCTCTGCCGCTCCTGGAAGACTGACTCACAGCCTTTCCGCGCACGGAGGATATCCTGTTCCTCCTCTCTTCTGAGCCCTATTGGCTGGGCCAACCCCATGTGGGGTTTCCCTCCCCCGGAGGATTCTGGGACATGTAGTCCCGCAGCTGCATGTGCGGAACTATCCTAAGATGGTCGCCGCCTCATGCACTGCTCATGCATGCTGCGCTGCACTGCGCATACGCGACTCACAAAATGGCTGCCCCCACCTCCCGATCGCGTGGAGTGCCACTGAACAGCTTCCCCGCAATGGAGGCAGGGTAGGGGGACTCGGCTACATACATATATATATATATATAAACACACAAACACACATACAGCAAATGGAGCAAAGGTTCCCTCTTTACTGTAGCAAGCCAGTAAATAATGTTGATAACATGGATGTGACGTTACAGGGTGACTCACTGGATATAAAGGTTATTATGGCCAAGGGCTGCACCTTAGGAGTTATGGCATTGCAAATACCAGACAGCGAATAAATACACTTATTGAGGTTTCCATAAATTACAAATCACGAGGGCATACAATAAAAGGGAACATGAATAGTATAATCTATACTGCTATGTAAGATAGCTGGTCATTAATAGACCGAGATATGTGGGAAACAGTAGATATGACTGCAATAACAGAACTCCAAAATATATGCTCCTATTCACTAAGCAGACTTATGTCACGAGATCCCTTCCGGAGCTGGAACACACCGTGCAGTGTGTGTGTCACTGGGCTGAAATGTTCCATCGCCAGGGTGTGTCTTATGGCAAAATACTTCTTAGAATATATGGGCCTTAACGTATTAAAATAAGGTGCAGATCTATATAGCTAAAACCTGTCTGTCTATATTTGTCTTTCTGCCTCTGTGTTTGTCTTTCTCTCCGTCTGTCTATGGTGACATCCAGGTGTGGGAGACCTTTGCATTTTCAAGACTGTAGGGTGTACCAAATGTGCTCACAAGGGATCTTTTTATTTGCTATATGCAATACGGTGGAGGTTTCTTGTTGCCTTTTTCACCCATCATAACTTAAAACGTGTTGGTAAACCCTACAGTCTTGAAAATGCAAAGCCAGCAGTACAACCAACTGATGATACCCATTAAGGTTGAAATGTCTGTGAATGGTTTCTCAGGCATTATTATCCCCACCGCATACCTCCCCTATCGGAGCTACCTATCAGGAGGGTTCCATTTATGAATGAGAATTATAGATATTTATCTATTATTTACCTCCTGCATATACCCATACCTGTGTTTTAGTTGTTTTTATTACCCACTGATATTTGCGTCATCATAATGTGTATATATATGTTTAATTAAAGTTTATTGTTTTGCCTATAAGGCGTTTTAGGTAATTGATCACTCCTAGTTCATGGTGCGATTACCAGGGTCTCCCCTACAGTTCACTCCAATCTATATTAAGAAGCACTACATCCTTGCTACCCACTTTATTAGCCTGTCTGTGCAGTGGTAAAAGGGATCTGTGGGAGATCTCTCTGTTGTCTTCCTTTCTGCTTGCTATGCCAGTACCATCCCTTTGCACCGGCTAAAAAAATAAATATTATCTGCTATCTGGTGAGCGGTATACTATCAGTTATTTCTATAATGGTTTCTCTGGCTTTGCATCTGATTCCCATGCTGTGCTTTAAAGCTGTGTTAACAGTGAGCAATAGCTTACATATGGCCTCCATGTAACAATGGTTTTTCAGGCAAAAGGTGGCACATTGTGTGCTGATTTCCCAGAATCCCTTGCTGCAGTGGAAGCACTGTATGCTGGGGATAATGGTGAAAGGCAGGGTTGCAGACCTGCCTAAGACATGTGAATGTGCTCACAAGTGATCTTTTTATTTACTTCTAGCTGAGAGACCCGGCGCTGCCCGGGACCAAAACCTCCTGCTCCCTCCTCTCTCCACGACCCTCTCCGCCTCCCCCCCCTGCGCAGCTCCAGTCCTCCTCCCCCCCTCCCCCCCATGTGCAGCGCCGGCCATTCCTCCCCCCCCCCTGCGCAGCCCCGGGCGTGTGTGCCCCCCACCTACACAGCTCCGGCCGTGCTCCCCCCTGCGCCGCTCCGGTCACCGTTCCCCCCTCCCCCCCGAGCAGCTCTGTTCCCCCCCTGCACAGCACACAGTGAGACACACACGCACACACACACACAGCGAGACACACACACAGTGAGACACATGCACACACAGTGAGACGCACACACACACACAGTGAGACACACGCACACACACACACACACACACACACACACAGTGAGACACACGCACACACACACAGTGAGACACATATACACACAGTGAGACAGTGACACACACACACACATACTGTGACACACACATACTGTGACACACACACACATACTGTGACACACATACATACTGTGACACACACATATACTGTGACACATACTGTGACACACACACACATACTGTGACACACACTCACACATACTGTGACACACACAGTAAAACACACAGTGACAGACACACACACACAGTGACAGACACACACACACAGTGACAGACACACACAGACAGTGACACACACACACACACAGTGACACATACAGTGACACACATACACACACACTGTGAGACACGCACACACACACACTGTGAGACACATGTCCTTGGGCACCAAAACAACTGCAGTGAGGATGCCGCAGCCTCGCCCCCCCACCGGGGGACACCAGTCCCCTCCGTCCATTCTCCAAGCTCCCACCGGTCCAGAAGGCGCCTCTCTCCAATCCGGGTGCTCCGCCCGGTCTGTCCCGGGTGTGGGGGACAGCGCAGGCCACCGTACGACATGGAGCGTGCGCGAGCCGGCGTCGGGAGGACAGTGAGCCGCCCGAGGAGCGGGAGCAGCCGCGGTCCCGAGCGTGGGGGGCAGAGCACGCAGCGCAGTCCGCCGGACGCATGGCGCCCCGGAGCATGCGTGAGTCGGCGTCGGGAGGACAGTGAGCCGCCCAAGGAGTGGGAGCAGCCGCAGCGTGCGTGCACCGCCAGGCCGCTGGACGGCTCGGAGCACACAGGTGACAGGGGGGCACCGGGGAAAGGGAGGGGGGACCGACACAGGGGGCAGTGGGGGGGAGTGACATCCGGGGGCAGGGGGGCAATACCCGGTGGGGATGATACCCGGGGGCAGGGGGACTCAGCGGGAGACAGAACAGGAGGGAGAGGGAGAAGAAGAGAGTGGCTGGGCGGCGGTGTGGGGAGGAGGAGGGCCGGTCGAGGCCACAGAAGCAAGCCAATTAGAGGGGGGCGGCCATGGAGCAATCTGATTGGCCAGAGGCTGAGTGACAGACTAATCAGATTGCTCCTAGACACAGGGACATACAACGGTTTCAAAAATATAGATATAGAAGATATGCAATGCGGTGGAGGTTTCTTGTTGCCTTTTTCACCCACCATAACTTAAATATATATAATTATATATATATATATATATATATATATTTTAGAAAAGAAAAAAGAGAGAGAGCGCAAGCCCCATAGCATAATACAGTACATTTATTGGGAAAGGGGAGGGGGAGGGGGGGGTAGAAAATCCACTCACAAGGGTAGGTTAAAATCAAGCAGTGTGTGAAATATATCACCGCCAACTCTGGTCACTCAGCCTCCAGACCCTGCAGTCCAAATCTAACTTGAAGCTGCTGGTAGATGTTCTCTGGTGCATGAGTAGAAAGGCTCCTTAAAATCAATGATGCAGTCCGCGCTTGGAATCGGTCACGTGACCGCGCTTGGAATCGGTCACGTGACCGTGCTTGGAATCGGTCACGTGACCGTGCTTGGAATCGGTCACGTGACCGTGCTTGGAATCGGTCACGTGACCGCGGCAGCTCTCATCTTGGAAAACGGAAGAGTGGGAGTCCCCTTCTACCGTCTCCCTGCCCTTGCAGATCGCGTCCTGAGCGCCAGGGGAACACGGGACGCCATCAAAGCTGGGAAGAAGCTTGGGCAGGACATAGCCACCTCCTAATTGGGCTCTGAGGAGGGCCAGATGCCATGAGGTAGTGACTATGGGCTCTATGCAGTAAGCGCCGAAAAAGTCCTCTCGCCAAGTGTTCCTTATCGGCATGATTGTGCCGATTTTCCCTCGCCGTATGCAATAAGTGCCGAATCCCTTCTGAATAAAGCCGAAAACATTTGTTCCCGCTCTGTTGTGCAGGTGTATCGGCGTGCATGGCGCGGTGGTGTTAGGTTCCCCAATGAAACTTCTTGCTGAATCTGCCGAAGTAAGCATGTTTTTGATTGAGCGGCCCATTTAAAGGCAGCGTGTATATTTATTCATTCTCTGTGTTGTTGGGAGTGAGAGAGAGAGACACAGAGCTGGGGCGATTTACATATTTCATATTGACTGAGACAGTTGCTGTGTATTGTGAGAGGTTTGTCCTGTGTTGTTTTGTTAACATCTTTGTCTTGTTTTCACTTTGTAAGTGTTCAGTGCGATTGTCTTTAAATTTCTTTTCTGTTCTTTGTGAGTACTATAGGTATGGCTGAAAGGCGTGGGAAGAGTGATGCTGGTGTGAGTGGTACTGGTAGTCGTGTGAGTATGCGTCTGATTGAACGTAGTATTCAGGGGAGTGCTGTTGTTGCGAGTGCGAGTGGTGTTGCTGGGAGTGCGAGTGCTGCTGGTGGCTCTGTTGCTGGTGCTGCTGTGGTGTCTGTTGCTGGTGCTGCTGGGGTGTCTGCTGCTGGTGCTGCTGGTGTGTCTGGTGGTGGGGTGGTTGTTGGTGGCCCGCTTTTGGAGTCTCTTGGAAGAAGGAGAGTCCAGTCAGCAGCTGCCTAGCTCTGTGGCTGCACGTGGTCGGAGGAAACGTGTGGAGCGGCCACGTAATCCTCGTTTCAATGAAGAGGAAAACAGAGTTCTTGTCACAGGGATTTTGGAGCACTATGACTCTCTGTATGGGCATTTACTAGGTAAGTCTATCTTTGCATTGATTGTTCAAAGACATGTTATCCTAGGTCATGAGAGATGTCTTAATATCAACTATTATTCTCTAATATCTATCAATTAAAGTTAATTGTTACACACATATTCCTTCATGCTTTATAACGACCATAACAATCAGTCTAAAAAGTTTGCCAAAGTTCATACAATATTCATGCAAGCTTCCTTAGATTTGTATGTTTCCACGTAAATGCTCATGTGCTACACATATTCAACCTAAACCAGCATGTGAGTGTGTGTGTGTGTGTGTGTATATTTATATATATTAACTGATAAATATATATATATATATTTATTTATATATATATATATATAAAGGAAAAATATGACAGCGCCCTTAATGGCACACACCAAAATTGCTGCAACCCCGGTCTCACACAGCAAAGCGATACACCCAGCACAGATCTCTATTAACAATTACATTTTAAATTAATGGTGTTTAGGAACAAGTGGATATATATGTAATAAATGCAATTTAAAAGAAAATATAAAAAAGAAAAAAATAGTTAAAAATGAAAAAAGAGTGTGTATGACTGTTGAAAAAATAAAAAAAATAAAAATGTAAAAAAAATATATTCCTCTTTAAAAAGTACTAAAAAGAAACAATACTTATTGTCCATATGAGTTCTTTTAAATGAAAATGTGGTCTGGGCAGCTTAATTCTTGGGCTCACCAACCTCCCAACGATACCTATTGGACGTCTGTCTGGTGCATGGGCTGGTCCCATAATATGCTTATTTTTTACTGATAAAGTGTGAGTTGGCAATCGTCTGTTCATGGTAAATTAAAACCTTTTATATCTGATTTTACACATGGATCGGGCGCTTTTTCTTTTTTTTTCTTCTAATATATATATATCTGCCACTGTTGTCAGCAAACAGGCCTTGTGTTAATGAGATATAAATGTAAGGCCAATTGCTAAAATTATGGTATCAGTATGATTGAGCCCCTAATTCACTCAGCTGTACAGGCATACCCCGCATTAACGTACGCAATGGGACCGGAGCATGTGTGTAAAGCGAAAATGTACTTAAAGTGAAGCACTATCTTTTTTCCACTTATCGATGCATGTACAGTTCTGCAATCGTCATATACGTGCATAACTCATGTAAATATCGCATTTGTAACAGGCTCTATAGTCTCCCCGCTTGCGCACAGCTTCGGTACAGGAAGGGAGCCGGTATTGCTGTTCAAGACGTGCTGACAGGCGCATGCGTGAGCTGCCGTTTGCCTATTGAGCGAGATGTTCTTACTCGCGAGTGTACTTAAAGTGAGTGTCCTTAAACCGGGGTATGCCTGTATTTAACTTTGAATATGATTACAACAAGGCCTGCTAACACACATCAATGCCTTTAGTTTAGCACTCTATATATAATATATATATAATCTGAATGAACAGTACAGGCCTTCATTGCTGCAAAGAGGCCTTGTTTGCTGTTAAATACAACTTCTACACAGCTGACTCAATTAGGCCCTCAATCATACTCACTCAGTAATGTTATAAACTGTAATGAAGTGTTAAGACAATTAAAACACGGCCTGTTTGCACAAAAGGCCTTCAATGTACCAAGATAGAGATAGAAATAGAGAGAGAGAGCAACGGTAAATATTACTACATGTTCATTTGCATGTCATATATATATACACACACAGACATATATATATACACATACTATATATATATATATATATACACACACACACACACACACACAATATATAGTTAATTATATATAAATATATATAAATATATATCAACATATATATTTATCTAATTATATATATATTTATATAGATATCTATATCTATGTATATATCAAGAGAGACAAACAGAGACAGTCAAAGAGAGAGAGAGAAACAGAGAGAGAAAGAGAGAGAAACAGAGAGAGTAAAACAGAAAAAGAGACAAAGAGAGAGATGTGTGTGTATGGTTAAATCTAACTAAGTGTAAGCAGAAATCTGTTCATCATAGCACTGTAGATGATTTCACACACATTGTTATTCTAATTAAAAGAGTCAAGTTGTTTTGCACATGTTGATTGCCTAAGCCGAAAGTAAAGTTTCGATTCCTGTGAAAAGAGTATCTTACACGAAGAATTTCAGCCAATTATTGTAACAAATTTCTTGTGGGAGAAAATCTAGGCGTATAACTGCTAGGTTGTATTATAACCTTGGAACAAACCGCGACGATAACATGTAACTATTCACACATTCAGCAGACATTCGTATGCGTTCAACTTAGACACTGTACACTTGAAGAGAGAAGAAATGGCAGAAGCTTCCACATTGCACAGCCATCCACGTAAATCATACAAATTTATGATTTATGAAGCAATCGAATCAACGGCAGAGAAAAGGGCAACCGTGGGCCAAATCTATGACTTGAACCAAAAGAAATATCCATACTACCAAGAACCTGACAAACAACGAAATTTTAAAACTTCTGTACGATTCACTTTATCCGCAAATGAATGTTTTGAGCGTGTCCATGATCGGCTAGATCAACGATATGGATGCTGGCATGTTGCGCCATCATTTAAACTTACCATGGAACATTTGACATATCTTCTGTTAAATAGCATATTTTTGCCTAATACCAGTTACACTCAAGCCGCACCGACTGTCGTGTCTGCTGATATACCTGCACCCTCCATTCATCAAGACCAGATGCAAAATGGACATAACTACTATGATATGTATCCAAACTCATATGGGCAATACCAATGTGGATGTGAAAACAACCAACAACTGTACGTACCTCCGGACGTCTTCTTTGAAGAAGCCACTGCAGATCCATATGACGCCCTCATGGAGATGTGTGTGATTCAGGATTCAACGGTTGCTCAACCATGGATGACACTGTTGTGCCTTCCTGGAGCGAATTGGTGCAGCCAAATCAGTTTTGACTTCTACAAGAATGGTAAATACAAATTTCGTTATGCCTTTACTAAAATGATATATGTGTACATTAATAATATACACCATTTGTTAGCCAAATGAGTGTATACAGCTTAACATTGCAGACAGCCTTACATGTAGCGTGCACAAAGACATTATTTCCTATAACAATATACTACATGTCGAACCATTAGTACACATTGGTGACGGAGTCCTAAATCATAGATGATTATCGCTTTTAAAGTATCATTTCAACATGTTACACTAACTGTAACACACACACACCTCATTGTTTAGCATTCAACATATAAAAAAAAAGTGTCGCCCACATATGACGTGGGAACCTGGTCATGTCCCAAGGCGTCCTTAAAAAGGTTACCGATGCAAGCCCCACCCCCAACCGACGTGCACGCGTGAAACAGTATTGGCTGTGCCCGTAGCTTATTGTTACAGTTAGTGCAGTGTGTCATGCGCGCGCGTTGGTGGGGCGGTGCGTGCACAGTGCTGGAGGCCAATGTTCATTCAGTGTGAGGGGTGTTTGCGTGCATTTCACGGTGCCTTAACATGACATCACACGTATTTTGTTCGCTCATTGGCTGATCGTCCGTTTTTGCCGTGGGCACACGTCCGTTTGCAAAATTTAGATATGTACGTGTGTTGAAGTGAATTTGTTTCGCTTCCATATCATAACTTTCAGCCATGATATGCGTAATGCTAGCAGCACCATGGAGGGACTTGTATTGAACGAACAGCGTACACATCGTTTTGCGCATGCGCTAAGACTTAGTTCATACATTCGTGACATGCGCGCGCAACAGACGTTGTCCGCGCACATTATTATGTATACAGGCACCGGAACAAACATATCAGTAGTAATGCCAGCAACGCGATTTGAAAAATGAGACAGTTCTGTATCTGTAGTTTTATCCTTGCAGTTTAAACATATACGTTACTTATGCGTGAATATCCACAATCATGTAGAGATGTGTTAAGCGTTGTCATGCTGAGACATAGATAAATGTGCCATCTTTGAACATCATGTGTTTGCTGTATTTCACAGATGTCGAGGATGAATACATGGGACCAATGTTTGATTTCAGATGGGACAATCGTTATATTAGATGATAGTGACGACTAGCGAACAACTATTATAATAAATATGTAACAATGCTTTCAATGATTGGTGCGCAGATTAACAATCACTACATAATGTTATCCTATTGTGCAAATATTTACTATGCACTTAATTATCATAATGATGTTGCTAAGCACTGAAGTTAGAACTTATATTGATATTTTTTCTTTTCTACTAACATTCTATGTATTGCCATGTGATATATGCAACCAACATTATCACTCAAACACATTAATCTACTATATATTATAATCTCACGTGTGACTTGTCAAAGAATGTAAATGCTACATAACAACTCGTAGACATTGTATCTGAACGTACACAATAACAATAGGGAGGTGATAGAAACGGTTTAGTCGTGTCAATGTTATATTATCACCTAAATTGTAGTGGTAACCTAACATGCATGAGCTAATGAATGTTAGGTACAGATCATTAAACCATGAACATGTGTGTGTACATTTAATTCACACGAGTAACTATAGTTTAGTGTTATTAGTAAACGTTCAACACATACATAGCTAAGTGAGGCCGATGATAAAAGCAACATTATTATGTTGGTTTATATTATTTCTGTTAGAAATACATGCATCACACAAAAAATACAACACACACACACAGTATGTTGCTGAAATGTGTGCGTATGCAAATGTCCACTTCATTTATGTTCATATGGTGACAGTAGTTATAAAGGATCATGATCATTATGAATAACTAACGTGAATGAAATAAAACTTTGATTAACTACATTGTCATTGTGTTGAATGATTTAGGAAAAGTTGAGAATACAAAGAACTATACTTTGGAATGGTGTTAACATTTTGACAAATGTTAGATGAACGTCAAATCAACGTCAAATCAACACACATCTTTGACTTATGTAGTAATCAACATGAAGCTGAAGTGAGAGAAGAACTAATCACATACATTGCAATGTTAATGATGTTTAACACATTTGGGTCTTTTCATACAAACATGCATTGAGTGTTAACAGTGCTCATGTGCATGAATGTATGTTGTTAGGTTGCCAAAATTACATGTTATGTAATGTACGTAATGATTTGAAAACACAATGCACAATAACCACCAAGTGTAGATAAACGCACGGACACAATACAGAAACGACATGTTTCAATTGTCACATCTTTTTCATTACGTTATGTTTATACATCCTGTAACTATACCTGTATCGAGGTTAGCACATCTTATGACAGATGTGAATTTAAATACATACCATGAGTAGTCCTTGGAGTGATATACAGGCATACCCCGCATTAACGTACGCAATGGGACCGGAGCATGTATGTAAAGCAAAAATGTACTTAAAGTGAAGCACTACCTTCTTCCACTTATTGATGCATGTACTGTACTGCAGTCGTGAGATATGTGCATAACTGATGTAAATAACACATTTGTAACAGGCTCTATAGTCTCCCCGCTTGCGTACAGCTTCGGTACAGGTAGGGAGCCGGTATTGCTGTTCAGGACGTGCTGACAGGCGCATGCGCGAGCTGCCGTTTGCCTATTGGGCGATGTGTACTTACTCGCGAGTGTACTTAAAGTGAGTGTCCTTAAAGCGGGGTATGCCTGTACCTTGAAAAAGAAAACATGAATGAATATAAATCATTGTCATGACATGTTCATTAAGGTAAGCAACACACAGAAGTGACAATTTTGTATGTGATATGAAACATTACCTACAATACGTCAAATATGATCTTAAATACACAATAGCCTACACATCATTGTGACTTACGTCACACTCCAAAAGAAAAATTGTATGTAACCATACTGCACTAGCTATTGGCTATCGACATAGTAGGTTTATTGTGTATGCATAACCAAAAATAGCATGTACGGAAAATATAGATCTAGTACACATTATTTCCTCACGTACACACAACACCTTTTAGTGGTAAGAAGTATAATACAACCGGTTGATGAATGACATACCGGTGCCACATGCAATTGTCCACACAGCAGAGAAGAGAAAGGTGTGAGAACCATATTCATCTGTTTCCTAAGTGAATGGTATTTGGACACATGTATTTATCATTACAATGAATTAATACATCTATGTAGTACTATTAACATATATGTATTTGCTTACATGAAAAATAGGTGTTTATGACATTTCGACGTATCTCCACACCACTGGCTGTTTGCTCAGTGTCAGCTGGTAAATGTACGGGATGCTCCTCCTCCAAGGCCTGACGTATGTCGGTTTCTAAATTGTTGCGGAGTGCCAGATTGTGCAAAATGCAACATGCAATTATAATATCTGACACTTTAGCAGGCTTATATTGAAGTGCCCCACCAGTTCTATCTAAACACCTAAATCGTGTGTTGAGAAGCCCAAATGTTCTCTCTATGACAGATCGTGTAGATATATGTGCCACGTTATACCTCTCCTCTGCTTCACATTGAGGGTTTGCCACCGGGGTCAACAGCTACGGCCTAATTCCGTATCCTGAGTCACCTATAATCCATCGAGCACAAATATGATACAATTTGTGTTAACATTATTACATTCAACAGTTCATAGAAAAACTAGAGTTGTTTGTTAACACATCATAGCATGTACTCACCTAACAGCCAACCAGGTCCAAAATAGACTTCTTCGAAAGCATGGAAGACTGATGAGTTTCTCAGGATAGAGGAATCATGACTGGAACCAGGGAATTTGGCTACCACATGCATAATCTTCATCGTGGCATCGCATACCACCTGTACATTCAGGGAATGGTAGTGTTTACGGTTTCGGTAAGCATGCTCACTCTGACTAGGTGGGATCAAAGCAACATGGGTGCAATCTATTGCACCCAGCACACATGGTATCCCTGCTATGGTATAAAAGCCATTCCTGACTTCCAGCCACTCTGTCTGCTCTTTAGGAAAATGAATATAATTCCTAGCGCGTCTATTGAGTGCATAGAGAAACTGGGTAAAGGCCCGCGAGAATGTAGATTGCGAGTCCCCACCCACTATGCCCACAGTTGTCTGGAATGATGCGGAAGCAAGATAATGTAATGAGCACAGCATTTTAACAAGCCCAGGGACTGCACGACCTCTGGCTGTCACAAAATCTAAATCTCCCCGTATCTCTTCATAAAGAGCAAAGATTGCTGCTGAACTCAAACAATAGCGATTTATAATCTCCTCCTCACTCATCCCATCTAACATGGTTCTCTCCCTGTACAAACGAGGACGAGGCACAACTTCTCTCCTCTCTCTTCTCCTCTCATCTCCTTGCCCTCTCCCTCGCCCTCTCCTCTCTGCGTCCCTGTCCCTGTCTCTGTCCCTGTCCCTTCCTTGGCCGGTGACATCCTCTCCATCAGCAAGCCTCTCCTTCAATAGAATCTTCCTCCGTCTCATAAACATTTGCATCATTTTCAGGTCTGTAGCTGTCAATGCGCAGGTAATTGGCCTCCTTTAAATACCTTTGTGATGATGTCAGGTGACTTGATGAAGTGCAAGGTGTTACATTAACATATCCAAGTAGTTAACTCCATATGTGTATCCAGAACGAATTAAATGGATTATTTATGTGTGTTCACCAGGCAATCATGATATTTGACAATGATGTAACGTTAAGCTTTGTACAAGAATTTATTCGCAAGTATTTATGGAATGTGTAATGCATGTACCACTTCTGAACGCAACACTCAGTCATCTCATTAGGATACAACCATGACATTGACGTTGAAAAAGTACTTTGCAACATGTCTAATTTGGCATGTTATTGTCACATGTTCACATGAACTAATTGTAATGTGCATATGCATATTTTAATGCCATCAGGATACTTGCTATTGATTATGTTTCAATCGTGTAAAAATGAGTAACTATTATAGATGTGTGTATAACTTAGCATGAAGTGATTATAATGCATCGTGTACAATGTAAACATGCAATGTTATTGAGTGTCCAATTGCGGACGTCATCAAAAGAGGGAGGTCACAAAGTACATGTAAACAAACAGCTACATTTACATTTGATCATGCGTTACACATTCAAAGCAATCTCTAATGTATACCAACATTAGTATACGCTGGATCTGTTAGATGTGTGAAATCTGTTACATCATATAATAAATTGAAGCACACTTAAATAACATGTTTCATATTATGTGACCTGTTCCTTTAAGAGTTTAGTATAGGAGTTTCCCTTGACACATCATAACATTAAGACTAATGTGACACGCAAATCATCATAACATTGAAAAGTACAATGTTGTGCCAATAATAAACGTAAGCGTTGACACGATGAAGTGATTGACATCGACATCGACACTGTAATGCCAAGCACATTTTTATTATGAGCAATGGAACGAAAACACTCCTATAATGTTATAGGTCCCCGCTCCATTGACTCCATTGATGTAGAGATGAGCTATTTTTTCTAAGTGCCGTTCCGGCAACCTTGCTGATCCTTCTCACCTCCAACTTGCCAACTTTCGTTGGCGGGACCAATTGCCGATGATATCTCCATTTTTGAGTACCGATCAGCACCCAGAGGGATGCGGGGGTACAGCAAATGGCCGTACTGGGCATTTTCAGCTGAAAAGCCTCATAATTGTCCAGAATGGTCATTCGGTATATATAGAATTTAGCCCTAGGTGTCCGGGAGGTTAAAATGGGGCTCTCTGCCCAAGCACAGTGAGGTCTAAAGGTACCAATTCAGGGCCAGTCTTAGGGCAAGGCAAGCAAGGTGGATGCCTTGGGTACTGCGAGAGTGATGGGGTGACGGGGGAGAGAGATGGGGTGACAAGGCGGAGAGAGACAGGGGTGATGGTGGAGAGAGATGGGGTGACGGAGGGGGAGAGAGAGATGGGGAGACGGGGCTATGGGGGGGAGATAGACGGGGCAATGGGGGGAGAGAGACAGGGCGACGGGAGAAATACAGGGCGATGGCGGGTGAAAGACGGGGGTGACAGGGGGGAGAGACATGGGGGTGACGGGGGAGAGAGATGGGGGTGACAGGGGGAGAGAGATGAGGCGACAGGAGGGAGAGAGAGATGGGTAGACGAGGGGGAGAGACTGGGTGACAGGGGGAGGGAGACGGGGGCGACGTGGGGGAGAGAGGCGGGCGGCTTTTGGGCAAGATCGCTGCTTTATGTGTATAGGTCAGGGGCGGCCAACTCCAATCCTCAAGGCCCACCAACAGGTCAAGTTTTCAGGATATCCCTGAGCAACCTGTGCTGAAGCAGGGATATCCTGAAACCCTGATCTGTTGGTGTCCCCCGAGGATTGGAGTTGGCCACCACTGCGCCTTTTATTTTAACATTGCATTCTACGTTTGTTCTCTTCCCATACAGATTGGGCAGACAACGTGTTCCTTGTACCTGAAGAGACAGCTGATTTCTACAGGGGGGGGTGGGGGGGGCATTATTAAAAGATTACACAAGCCAGACCACCATCATAAAAAAAAATATAACACATGCAACCCACCCGTAGATTTTATGAACCCTGCCCTGCAACTTTATTACAAAAAGACAGCTGATCAAGAAAAACCTGCCCAACTTCCAATTAACCACCGTGCTGCTGGAAGGCACAGTAAGGTATTGTCCAGCGGCAGGAAAGAACCACAGCAAAGGCGCGTAACTGATGGAGGAGTGCATAAGCAGATAACAGGGACTGTCTGATGTTGGGGGGCGGGGGCTTAATCCGCAGGAGAGGCATGCATGCAAGAGCACTGCTTTGCTTCCCAAAGGATGTAGCAAATATTTTACTCTCGAGTCGTGTGCAAGTCTACATTATAAACACAGAATGATTGTTGCACTAGATCAGCAGTGGCCAACTCCAGTCCTCCAACAGGTCAGGTTTTCAGGATATCCCTGCTTCAGCACAGGTGGCTTAATCAGTTCTAGCTTCAGCACAGGTGGCTCAATCAGTGGCTCAGTCTTTGACTGAGTCACTGATTGAGCTACCTGTGCTGCAGCAGGGATAACTTGAAAACCTGATCTGTCGGTGGCCCTTGAGGACAGGAGTCGACCACTCCTGGTATAGGTAGATACTGCATGGCAGGGAGCTTTGGAAACAGGTAGAGCCTGTTATACTGTCTCCTGAAAGTACCACGCCCAGCACAGATATCCCCTGAATCTCTCAGACACTGATCAATGTGCGGGGTATTTATATGGGGGAAGACAGACCAATATGATGAACCTGCTGCAATTAATCCTAATACTATCAACCCTATTGTCAATACACTGTCTACTAGTGAACAAAATCAACTAGTGGACTTGATGTCCTTGATGGACGAGGGTTGAACTAGTATTGGGGACGATATGTCTATGCAACACTCATTGTTTAAACCTAATTCTACTTTCTATCCCTACCACTCTAGGGGACAGTATATTGACATTTTTAATAAACTGGTGGAAAAGGAATTTAAGACTCTTGAACAATCGCAGACAACTCGAACAAATCGGAATATGAATGTAACTGCTCAGGAAAGACACGTGTTAAAAACATTACAACTAGATCCTAACACAGTTGTACGTGAAGCAGACAAGGGTGGAGGCATCATACTCCAAGACAGAGCAGATTACTGCTTGGAGGCAACTAGATTATTGTCAGACCCCTTTTCCTATTGTAAACTTCCCAAAGACCCTACAGTCCAATTCCAACTGGGTCTTAATGAGTTGTTAAAATCTGCCTATCAATCGAATGTTCTTAAAAACCATGAATTTGATTATTTGTGTTGTACGGCTCCCACCAATAATTCCTGTTATGTATCATTTGCCTAAGATTCACAAATCACTCACCAATCCTCCAGGGCGACCTATTATTTCAGGGATACATTCACTTACTGCTAATCTTTCTTCCTATGTAGATTTCTTCCTACAACCACTAGTACCACTGCTACCATCACACTTACTTGACACCACTTCTCTTCTCACTATCCTCACAGGTTTCACTTGGAAACCCTCTTACCATTTAGCCACGTTGGATGTTCAAACACTTTATACTTCTATTCCACATAAAGGGGGATTAGATGCTATTGATCACTTTTTATCACTACACGGCACTTTACCACTTCTTCAACGTAGGTTTATTCACGATTCAATAGAATTTATTTTGAAACGCAATTATTTTCTTTTTGAACACGGGTTTTATTTACAACTGTGTGGCACTGCTATGGGGACACGTTTTGCACCATCTTTTGCAAATCTATACATGGGATGGTGGGAATCGTCACACATATGGGGTGCCGATGTGTCTCCGCCGCAGGTGATTATGTGGTGGAGATACATCGATGATGTGATTGTGATTTGGGACGGTAACAGCATCTCATTTGATAGCTTTGTTGCCGGGCTAAATGACAATCAGTTTAATCTGATTTTCACTAGTGAGTTAAATCCAACTAACATCAACTATTTGGATTTAGAAATATACATTGCTAACAATAAATGATATACTAAAACCCATTTCAAAAGCACGAATGTGAACTCCTTTTAACATCCAACAAGTGGACATGAAAGAAGATGTATTAATAATATTCCATATAGCCAGTTTTTGCGCATTAGGCGTAATTGCGCTGATCTAGAAACGTTCAAGGTTCAATCTCAGATACTCTTTGAACGTTTTCTACAAAAGGGCTATGATAACACTATTATTAACAGAGCGTATAAAAGGGCGTTGAATACTAACAGGGACAAATGGATTCATCCTTTAAATAGTAAGCAAACAAAAAATCAAATTGTTGCCACCAATGGTAGTTTGAATATATCTACTCAACCAGTGGGAAACACTATTGTTAGCGATTCCATTCCATCAATGACTGCACCACAAATTGTAGAGCTGAAAAAATCCAATAAGAAAAAATCAAATATTAAAAGTGAGAAAAAGACACCATATTTTGTAACCAAATTTAATAGTTCACATAGTAAGATTAAACACATTCTCAATAAATATTGGTATATCTTACATATGGATCCCATTTTGGCCAAATTTTTACCCAAAAGACCACGAATTGTCTTTACAAAATCCAATAATCTTAAAACCATATTGGCCCCGAGCCTCCTTAAAGGCAGTGTTCCTACTAAAAAGAAGGACCTTAGAGATTTATTAGGGTTAAAGGGTAACCACAGATGTAATAGATGCAAAATCTGTCCCAGAATGTTAACACAAGATTATTTTAAATCCAAACTGACAGACTTTAAATATGAAATCCAAAATTATATTGATTGCTTAAACAACATATGTCATATATATCGTACAATGTGGATGTGGACTACAATATGTAGGTTGCACCAAACGCCATCTTAAAATACGTGTGATGGAACATCTTAAAAACATTGTTAACATTCCTAAACTATTGGCCTCTGGTAAACCACTTACGCATTTGTTGTCCCATTTCAAAGATGTTCATCAGTGCAGCACAGTAGGGGTTAAATATATGGGTGTTGGACACATAGCTACTGTACAACTATTAGAGCTGGTGATAAAGACTTACAGATTGCAAGGAGGGAGCAGTTTTGGATTTTCACCCTCCAAACTAAATATCCTGGGGGGTTAAATGATTATGTTGAACTGACTCCCTTTTTGAGTTGATTACATGAGTGTTATCCTTTTAGTCAACCAGCTGTTCTTTTTAAAGCTCTATATATCCCTACTTTTTTCCCCCTTCTTAGATCATTGATTTTTTCTCTTTTTCTCTTTCTTTCTTCTTTCTTCCTTTTTTTTTTTTTTCTTTTTCTTTTCCCTCATTTTATTCATCCTTTTTTTTCCATTTTTGTTCTCCTGTCCCCCTGGTATTTTCTTATTATTCTCCCTTTTCCTTTTCATGTGATAAATGTCTATTATGTGTTGTATTTGTTTGTAATGTGTTTGCACAATGTTTTATCTATATTTTTCATATTATTATATATGTTTTTTAACTATTACACTTGTTTATAGGGGGTTACCTGTTTGTATGACTTTATATGTCTTTTTTATTGTGTGGCACCTTTGCTTTCAAGTATAATTACCCTTTGATCTCTCAAATGCCACTGAACTATTCTGTTACTATTATGTTACTATTATGTTAACAATATGGATTTAAATATGAGAGGGGAGTATTCAAAAGACAAACCACCCCTCTCAACTATCAATCCAATTGGTTGCTTGGTCATTGGTATTAACCAATGACGAATTTGGACAGACTTATAAAGGACCCCAGACAGGTGCCCCAGATATCGCCTGATGAAGTATACTTTCGTATACGAAACGCGTCGTGAATGGTGTTGCTGGCTTATATTTATGTCATAGCCAGTATACACACAAGTGGTTTTTATTCCGATCACGATTACAAAACTGAAACGGACAGGCATCTCATGGACAGCTACAGGGGGCTTCATTTCCTGCGCATGCGCGCTACGCAATCCACCACGCTGACACTCGTGGAGGTCTGACAGCGTTACAGCATTACAGAGACAGCCCCAGTGCGCGGGACTGATTTCTGAGGATTGACACTGCCCCTGCATATCCTATTTGATGCCCTACCAAAGAAGTTACGATCGAGAACGGGGATTATTAAAAATTTTATTCATGTAAGTGGTTACTATTTTATTGTTTGTAATACACTTCATTTCTCTTATCTTGGTGCGCTCTTCTGTTTTCTTTTTTTCAAGTTTTCAGGATATCCCTGCTTCAGCACAGGTGGCTCCATCTTTGACTGAGCCACTGATTGAGCAACCTGTGCTGAAGCAGGGATATCCTGAAACCCTGATCTGTTGGTGTCCCCCGAGGATTGGAGTTGGCCACCCCTGCGCCTTTTCTTTTAACATTGCATTCTACGTTTGTTCTCTCCCATACAGATTGTATTGTATTGTATGTCTTTATTTATATAGCGCCATTAATGTACATAGCGCTTCCCAGTAGTAATACATGTGGTAATCAAATAAATAACAGATAATATAAATAACAGATCATGGGAATAAGTGCTTTAGACATAAACATAACATTAAGGAAGAGGAGTCCCTGCCCCGAGGAGCTTACAATCTAATTGGTAGGTAGGGAGAACGTACAGAGACAGTAGGAGGGAGTTCTGGTAAGTGCGTCTGCAGGGGGCCAAGCTTTATGTATCGTGTGTTCAGAATGTTCACAGTGCTATTCGTATGCTTCTTTAAGCAAGTGTGTCTTAAAGTGGGTCTTAAAGGTAGATAAAGAGGGTGCTAGTCGGGTACTGAGGGGAAGGGCATTCCAGAGGTGTGGGGCAGTCAGTGAAAAAGGTTTAAGGCGGGAGAGGGCTTTAGATACAAAGGGGGTAGAAAGAAGACATCCTTGAGCAGAACGCAAGAGTCGGGATGGTGCATAGCGAGAAATTAGGGCTGAGATGTAAGGAGGGGCAGAAGAGTGTAAACCTTTAAAAGTGAGGAGAAGAATGGAGTGTGAGATGCGGGATTTGATTGGAAGCCAGGAGAGGGATTTCAGGAGGGGAGATGCTGAGACAGATCTAGGAAAGAGTAGAGTGATTCTGGCAGCAGCATTTAGGATAGATTGTAGGGGAGACAGGTGAGAGGCAGGAAGGCCGGACAGTAGGAGGTTACAGTAATCAAGACGGGAGAGAATGAGGGCCTGAGTCAGAGTTTTAGCAGCCGAGCAACAGAGGAAAGGGCGTATCTTTGTTATATTGCGGAGGAAAAAGCGACAAGTTTTAGAAATGTTTTGAATGTGAGGGGCGAATGTGAGAGAGGAGTCGAGTGCGACCCCTAGGCAGCGTGCTTGGGCTACTGGGTGAATGATTGTAGTTCCAACAGCAATGTGGAAGGAGGTAGTAGGGCCAGGTTTGGGAGGAAGTATGAGGAGCTCTGTTTTAGCCATGTTGAGTTTAAGGCGACGGAGGGCCATCCAGGATGATATAGCAGAGACATTCAGAAACTTTGGTCTGTATAGCAGGTGTAAGGTCGGGTGTTGAAAAGTATATTTGTGTGTCGTCAGCATAGAGGTGATATTTAAACCCAAAAGATGTTATTAGGTCACCTAGAGAGAGAGTGTACAGAGAAAAGAGAAGAGGTCCGAGGACAGAGCCCTGGGGTACCCCCACAGAGAGATCAATAGAGGAGGAGGAGGTGATAGCAGAAGAGACACTGAAAGTACGATGGGAGAGGTAGGATGAGATCCAGGATAGAGCTTTGTTCTGAATACCAAGAGTATGGAGAATGTGAAGGAGAAGAGGGTGATCCACAGTATAAAATGCTGCAGAGAGGTCGAGTAATATGAGCAGAGTGTAATGACCTCTGTCTTTGGCAGCATGGAGGTCGTCAGTTATTTTAATGAGGGCTGTTTCCGTGGAGTGAGCAGTGCGGAAGCCAGATTGTAGAGGGTCTAGGAGAGAATAGGTGTTGAGAAAATGGAGCAAGCGAGAGAATACAAGATGTCCAAGGAGTTTAGAGGCAAAAGGCAGGAGGGAGACAGGTCGATAGTTAGAAAGACAGGTAGGGTCAAGCTTGCTGTTTTTCAGTAATGGTTTGACTGTTGCATGTTTGAAGGAGGATGGAAAGGTTCCAGAGCAGAGGGAGGAGTTAAAAATGTGTGTGAGCGTAGGGATTATAGTGGGAGCAAGAGGTTTTAGGAGATGGGAGGGAATGGGGTCAAGAGGGCAAGTGGTAGAGGGAGAAGAGGCGATCAACAGCGACACATCCTCCTCTGAGACAGTGGAAAAAGAGTCAAGGAAGGCAGGAGGAGAGTTAGGAAGAGGTGTAGGATGGGAAGAAGAAACAGAGGGGATGTTCTGACGTATGGATTCCACCTTTTCCTTAAAATAGTCCGCAAAGTCCTGAGCGGAGATGGAGGAAGGAGAGGCAGCTGAGGGTGGTTTGAGTAGAGTATCAAAGACAGAGAACAGTCGGCGTGGGTTAGACTTGTGCATTTTGATTAGTGCAGAAAAGTAGGCTTGTTTAGCTTGCGAGAGGGCAGAGTTGAAACAGGATAGCATAAATTTGTAGTGAAGGAAGTCTGCAAGAGTGCGAGACTTCCTCCAGAGGCGTTCAGAGGAACGAGTGGAGGAACGCAGCATGTGTGTGTGGGAATTTAGCCAGGGTCTAGGGTTAGAAGGGCGAGTGCGGCAGAGAGAAAGTGGGGCATGTAGATCAAGAGAGGAGGACAAGACAGAGTTGTAGTTCCTGACCAGGTTGTCGGGGTCTGTAGCAGAGCTGAGAGAGGAGAGGGAGGAGCGTAAAGTGGACTCAAAGTCAGGTAAGTGAATAGAGCGCAGGTTTCTGCAGAACCGGGGGGTAGGTGGAGGTGGAGAAAAGAGAATGAGATGAGATGATGGTCAGAGAGAGGAAAACGGGAAATGGAGAAATCGGAGAGAGAGAAGTTCTTAGTGAAAACCAGGTCTAAGTAGTGGCCATCCTTGTGGGTGCTGGCTGCAGTCCACTGTTGAAGGCCAAAAGAAGAGGTTAGAGAAAGAAAGCGGGAAGCCCAAGGGAGAGAGGGGTCATCAATGTGGCAATTGAAGTCCCCAAGGAGAAGAACTGGGGAGTCTGAGGAGAGGAAGAAAGAGAGCCAGGATTCAAAGTGAGAGAGAAAGGCAGAAGGGGGATGAGTAGAGGTACAGTAGGTGGGCGATAGATGACCGCCACATGAACAGGGAGAGGAGAGAAAATCTGGACAGTGTGAGCCTCAAAGGAGGGAAAAGCAAGAGAGGGAGGAATAGGAAGGGTTCGGTAACGACAGAGAGGAGAGCAGGAGATCCACACCTCCACCCCTGCCATCAGTGCGCAGAGTGTAGGAGAAGGAAAGGCCACCATAGGAGAGGGCAGCTTCCAGAGCAGAGTCAGACTGAGTGAGCCAGGTCTCAGTTATAGAAAATAGGAGCAGAGAGTGAGAGAGAAATAAGTCATGCACAGAGAGGAACTTGTTAGAAAGGGAGCGAGCATTCCAAAGGGCACAGGAGAAAGGGAGAGAGGAGGGAGGGTGGCAGGGGATGGGTATGAGGTTGGAGGGGTTGACACCAGAAGGAGTAGAGGTTGCAGTTGGCAGGCAAGGACGAGCGCATGTAGGAATAAGACAGGGACCAGGATTGGGAGAGATATCCCCAGAAGCAAGGAGGAGAAGCATGGATAGAAAAAGGATGTGTGAGGATGATTTGTAGGGGTGTTTTTTAGTGCAGGGGATATAGCTGTGTGGTGTCAGAGGACGCAGGTAAGAAAGGAGTTCATGTGAACAGAGAAGTGGTGAAGGAAGGAGAGATGGAGATATATGAATAGAGTTAGAGACATACTGAGGCTGGTAAAAAGAAGTGCATAATTTGAGAAGAAGTGAAGTCACAGCAAATATAAATGATAAAGGCAGCATTACCGCAGTAATGATGCAGTCTGGTATAGATGATATCCTCCTTTCCAGCGTAGGTCAAATGCAGGAATCAGGGCCAGATGGGGTGTCCACTTCTTCCTCACTTCCTTTTAAACTTCCTTTTAAACTTCCTTTTAACTTCCTTTTAAACTTCCTTTTAAACTTCAGTTGTTCAGTAGTCCTGCCACTTATAATGGGCCACTTTGAATATGGGCTGCAGGCAGACCAGCTGTTCTGACTGGGTTTATATAGGCCTAAAAAGTCACCTAACAGTGTGGTTCTGTCTGCTTAATTAGCACATCTGAGGCACATTCAAACAAATGTTTTTTTACACAGGGTGTTCCCTGCCTAGGTGGCAACACTTAATTTGATTAGGGGTAGACAGAAAACAGCATTCAAATATGGTTTTTACCTAGCATTGGATCACTTGCATATACTATATAATACACACAGCAAAGGCTTCAATGAGGATTTAGAGATGGTTTTTACCTAGCATTGGACCACTTGCATATCTACTATATATTTTTGAAAGCACTGTATGTTTGTCTGCATAGGCTCTGTCCCTCAGGCCAATGAGATTGCTCCCTTGGGCCGGCCGCCCCCGCACACCTCTCATTGGCCTGAGGCGGAGTGACGGCCCAAGGGGAGAGACACACAGACACACACACACACACACTCTCTCCCCCTCTGTCCCGTCCCCCCACCGTCCCCCCCATCAAGTGCGCCGCCCTGCACCGGCTCCAGACGGATGGGCCTACCCCAAGCTCCGGACGGAGGGGAAGCGCGGCCCTCCTACCCCAGCCGCCAATGTTCCCTTACCTCCCCGGCACTATCTCCCCCTCCTCCCTCCCAGGTAAGTAACACCACTGCGCGTCCCGCCTCAGCTTATGGTGCCAGTGACTCACCTATTTCAGCCGCGCAGCCTCGCGCCTCAGGCCCCAGGCCCACAGAGGAACACGCAGGAACACACAGGCCCCAGGCCCACACAATGCGCTTCCTGCTGCCACCTGCACGCGCCTCAGTCAGCCGGGCGGCACATCGGTGGACCAAGCGATCGCCCGGGGGGGGAGAGCGCGTCGGGGGGGGAGAGCGCGTCGGGGGAACGGGGGAGCCCCGAGTCACGGGAAACGGGGGAGCGAGCCCCGAGTCACGGGGAACGGGGGGGCGAAGAGCGAGCCCCGAGTCACGGGGAACGGGGGGGGCGAAGAGCGAGCCCCGAGTCACGGGGTACGGGGGGGGCGAAGAGCGAGCCCCGAGTCACGGGGAACGGGGGGGAGAAGAGAAAGCCCTGAGTCATCGGGGATCCAAGAAGGGGGAGTGGTCAGCTGCCGAGCCAGCGGGGGGACGGACACCCGGACGGGGGGACGGACGCCCGGACGGGGGGGCATGCGGATACATACATTATGACAATACATATGCCCCCTGCTCTCCACCCCCTTTCCCCCCCCACTCCCCTTTCCCCCCCCCCACTCCCCTTTCCCCCCCCCACTCCCCTTTCCCCCCCCCCACTCCCCTTTCCCCCCCCCCCAAATCCCCCTTTCCCCCCCCAACTCCCCCTTTCCCCCCCCTCACTCCCCTTCACCCCCCCACTCCCCTTCACCCCCCCACTCCCCTTTCCCCTACCCCACTCCCCTTCACCCCCCCACTCCTTCACCCCCCACTCCCCTTTCCCCCCCACTCCCCTTTCCCCCCCACTCCCCTTTCCCCCCCCACTCCCCTTTCCCCCCCCACTCCCCTTTCCCCCCCCACTCCCCTTCCCCCCCCACTCCCCTTTTCCCCCCCTCCCCTTCACCCCCCTCCCTTTCCCCCCCCCCACTCCCCTCCCCCCCCGCTCCTCTTCCCCCCCCCACTCCCCTTCCCCCCCCCTCCCTGTACTAGGCCAGCACCCCCAGGGCCCGAGATAGCTAAGTACCACACAATAGTGAGTGTTGCCAGGGACTGCCTAGGTTAAGGGACCCTGTCACTCAGGATTGTCAGTTGGAGTCAGGGAGCTGTGAGGGAAGGAAGGGTGCGGGGAGCGAGTGCAGCTCCTGCACCCCTATAGGTACCCACACCCCAGGTAGGCCCCAACTCCCCACTAGGTTAGTGGGTAAGTGCTGAGGGAGGCCCAAGATAGGGACGCTGCCCTTAGTGTTAGAGTGCTGCCTTGGCAGAGTCACGGCTGTTATGCTGTGAGGTCTGACAGGCAGGCACAGTGTTGTGTAGCACGTTGGCTGCACACATCCAGTGGGTCACAGCTTGTTGCTGCAGGCGCTGGGATTAGTTTAGTAAGTCAGGGCTGGGAAGAGTTAGGGGAGTGGGGCAGGTTATTAACCCCTGTAGACCCCTAGGAGTTTTCCCCAAAGCCATTACAGGTTGCTGTGCTGTAGGGACGGCCTATAGTATAGCGCGTGTCATTTAGTGCTGTAGGGACAGGTCCTATGTTAGGGATCCTGTCACGGTAGGGTAGATTATATAGGGACACAGCGGACGCTGCGGTTCCTGCTAAGAGGTCCGGATCCAAGTTGGGGTCCTCAGAGTCTGTTTCCAGGTTGGGACCGCCCCTGGCGGTCCGCGTGTAAGGAGTCCGGTGTAGGATCAGACAGAACCATCACACGACGGATCCTTTGTGAAGCCAGTTGGAGATCCGAGCACGGGAGTGCTCGGCAGGTACTATCTAATACACAAGTGCACCAACGGGCCCTTAGTATAAATAGTGACTGCGCAGTCACCCATTGCCTCTCTCTGCAAGAGTGCGGGACATTGGGTGGGGTTCTTTGGACACTGGGTGGGATCACTTGGTGTTGGGGAAGCGTCCTGCGAGACGTCGCAGTAAGTGTCTCCTCGAGAGAGGGACACCGGTTATGTTGGTACATGTCATGATATGTTATCTCATGTTCCTAAGTAAATGGTATCAGTTATTATATATCACTGTGTGTGAGTATTGATTATTGTGATTGTCCTGCGAGGAACCACTCCCCCTCCGGTGGGAGCCATCGCAGGTGGAGGCGCTGCATCGTTGTAAGTGAGTACCCCTAGTATAAATGCCCCAGGTTCCCCATGGCGGAAGCTCAGCCCTCCTGTGAGCCAACAGGTAATGCACCACACCTATGGTAACCTTGTATGTTCCCCTACACCCCCACACTATATCTGCGATTGGGGGGGGAATACCTGTTACACATAATACTACCTATTACGCACTTACATCCCAGGCAACGCCGGGTCTCTCAGCTAGTACTATATAATACACACAGCAAAGGCTTCAATGAGGATTTAGAGATGGTTTTTACCTGAGGAGTGAAGAAGGATAAGATCCATTAGGGTACGAGTTCCTTCCTTTTAAACTTCAGTTGTTCAGTAGTCCTGCCACTTATAATGGGCCACTTGGATATGGGCAGCAGACAACGTGTTCCTTGTACCTGAAGAAACAGCTGATTTCTACGGGGGTGAGGGGGGCATTATTAAAAGATTACACAAGCCAGACCACCACCATAAAAAATATAACACATGCAACCCACCCGTAGATTTTATGAACCCTGCAACTTTATTACAAAAAGACAGCTGATCAAGAAAAACCTGCCCGACTTCCAATTAACCACCGTGGTGCTGGAAGGCACAGTAAGGTATTGTCCAGCGGCAGGAAAGAACCACAGCAAAGGCGCGTATCTAGATGGAGGACTGCATAAGCAGGTAACAGGGACTGTCTGATGTTGGGGGGCGGGGGCTTAATCCGCAGGAGAGGCATGCATGCAAGAGCACTGCTCTGCTTCCCAAAGGATGTAGCAAATATTTTACTCTCCAGTCGTGTGCAAGTCTACATTATAAACACAGAATGATTGTTGCACTAGATCAGCAGTGGCCAACTCCAGTCCTCCAACAGGTCAGGTTTTCAGGATATCCCTGCTTCAGCACAGGTGGCTTAATCAGTCCCAGCTTCAGCACAGGTGGCTCAATCAGTGGCTCAGTCTTTGACTGAGCCACTGATTGAGCTACCTGTGCTGCAGCAGGGATATCTTGAAAACCTGACCTGTCAGTGGCCCTTGAGGACAGGAGTCGACCACTCCTGGTATAGATAGATACTGCATGGCAGGGAGCTTTGGAAACAGGTAGAGCCTGTTATACTGTCTCCTGAAAGTACCACGCCCAGCACAGATATCCCCTGAATCTCTCAGACACTGATCAATGTGTGCGGGGTATTTATATGGGGGAAGACAGACCAATATGATGAACCTGCTGCAATTAACCCTTTAGATCTCAGAGGGGGCCTGCAATGACATAGCTCTAAAGTCAGAGATGTCCACCTTCAAGATCACTAGCCCCGGAAAAATGACACTGATCAAAATCAGCGAGACAGAAAATCTCACTGAGATTGGACAGGCTGGCGGGGTGTTTTTACAATCTGTAGCTAATCTCTTTGGTGTCATGTTGTATATGCGGGTACAGTACATTGGTAACACTCACTTTTTTTCTTACGCCGTTTTGTTGTATAAACGAATGATGCTGAGGTAAAAGCGCAATCCGAGCATCCTTATTAATACAAAATATATACAGTAGGTTTGGGGTTTTTTTTGTTGTTTTTTGCACAGGATTTAAGCAGGGGTTCAGCTCCGGGAACCCCCTGCTTCCGGAGATACTTACCTCAGCAGTAGGTCCCGATAGCCGCTCTGGCTGAGCTACCTGAGGTTTAAAGTTTAAAGCTCCCGCATCACGCTGGCCAATAGGAAGCCGCACCTGATGACATCCCAGCTTCCTATTGGCTGGCAGGGTGCGGGAGATTTGAAACGCCGCCAGAACGTGAACCCTGCTAGCCGAGCAGAGCAGCTACCGGCACCCCCTATGGAGGCAAGTATCTCTGGAAGCAAGGGGGTCCCCAGTGATAAAAATTAATGGGGTTCATCTTCGGATAGCCCCTGCTTCAGTCCTGGGTAAAAAAAAAAAAAGAGCATGGATTGCTGCTTGAAGCAAGAAGTGTCAGATAAGGCTGCGGTCCCAGTCATTACTACAGCGCACGTCTCAGCGTGCGCTGTGCGATGAAACTCCGCCCCCCAGTATCTCCGGTCCCAGTTGCTGCCCTGACGCGCAATTTCCTCCTGCTCTGCACGACAGCTTTTCATGGCGGCAGGGGAAATTGAGTTTACTCCTAGCGATGGAGGCGTGGCCACGCCTCCACCGGCGGTTCACCCAATGAGGGCGAACCAGCCGCGTGACGGCCACGCCCCCCGCAAATCCCCGACCACGCCCCTTCCCGTCGCAAGCTCCCTCCCCACAGACCGCGGTTAGTGCTGTGCACGTAAAGCCGCCGCCCCCCCCCCCCCCCGCCGGGCGCGCGTGTCACAGTCATGACTAGGACCGCAGCCTTTGATTAGATTTACATGGGACCCAGCAGGAAATCTGAGATAAGGAAAAGGAAAGACATGGGTTAACAATATGTTTACGGTGACTGATTATTGGAGAGGAAGCCAACTGATTTATGTAGCACCCCTTATTCCCTGCAACGCCAAAGAGGTCAGGGACACGCTGCAGAGATTTGCCAAGTCTATAGATGACTTATTTGCAGCTTGTGAAAAATGAAGCTGTTTCGCTTTTCCTCTGGGAACGCCGAATTCCAACGTATCGGCTTCTTCTGTGTATCTGTGTGACTAACGACGGCTTCGCAATTACTCTGCAAACACAGGACAGAGCAAAAAAAGAACAATTTACCTGGGGCTTTCAGGACTGACAAACAGTCCTATCCTCACAAGACATTAGATAAATATTACAAAAAACGACCAATGGTTTTATTTGCCGTAGAAATGGTAAAGGGTTAAAAAAAAAATGGTTCACTGGTTATTTTGTGTAAAGGTGTCATTTAGCTCTATTTAAGTTATTAAAAATGTCACTGTCCTTAGTTCAGTTTTATAGTTTTGTTCGGGGTGGGACTGACCCTCTAACCCAGAGGGGCGCAACATTTTCGGGGAGGTGGGGGGTGCGCGGCGCTTACAGAGGCCCCTGCGCTCTTCCCCAAAGCATTTAAATTAAATGCCGGGAGAGCGCTCGCGGCCTCTGTGCGTTCCCTTACCTTGTGTCCGGCGGATTCTGGTGACGCGGCAACATGGCAATGTGGGGGTCACATGACATCGCGTTGCCACTGCAACGCAACATCACATATCGTGATGTATAGAGACATGGTTAGGGGGGGAGAGCAGGCAGGGGGGCACAGACGAAAAAGTTTGCGCACCCCTGCACTAACCTTTGGTGTATGAAAATACGTACATGTTAGACGACGGGTGGGAAACTCTAGTCCTCAAGGGCCACCAACAGGTCAGGTTTTCAGGATATCCCTGCTTCAGCACAGGTGGCTCAAACCGCCTGTGCTGAAGCTAGAACTGATGAGCAACCTGTGCTGAAGTAGGGATATCCTGAAAACCTGACCTGTTGATGGCCCTTGCGGACTGGAGTTTCCCACCCCTGTGTTCGACCGTCCATGGGTGTATGATACGGGACCCTCTTATAAGGCCCCCTTAACGGGTTATTTGTTATATAGAAAGATTAGTTTACCTGCAACTTATTTGGATTTTGATATTGTACACAGCACACGTAGTGACAAATTGCCCTTAAACCAGCGAGTACTTGTCGAGTACCTCGGCAGCCATATTGTTTCCCCAATTTTCTCAGTGAACCCCTGAAATCTCAGTTTCTCAACTGTTGTCCCTGGAGGTCACAGATCAGCTCCAGGGGAACTCCCACAGTTCGGGTAAGGTAAAAAAAAAAAAGATAATTTGGGGAGGGATTACTGCTTTTATAAAAGAGGAACAAACTGCAGTTGGTGTTGGGGTTAAGCAGCCTTGATTAACCTCACAACCATTAATGATTTACCAGGTCACAAGGTAGCGCGGTTTTTACAGGGCGTCAAATGCAAACAGTGTTTCATATTGCGGGTTAATCCACGCCAGTGTGCCACGGTGTCACAACGTGAAGCCATTGCCCTCCGCATTCATCTCAAAGAACATTCTGCCTCCTTGACTGACCTTTGAAGTGGGAGGAGATGTCCCTCCCCACCTGGAATATTACACTAGTTGTGTGGTGGCATTTGGACTACATGGGGTGTGCTGTGCATGCAGATGAACTGAGGTGTGATAGCACAGTACTGTATATAATTAGACCTTTCTCGATACGGTTTCATTTCAACACTACCGGACGTTACATGAAGCGTAGCGCGTGGGATGCACGTTGTTTACATTGCGTTTCATAATTCTTCTGTAGTTTAAACGTTGTACTAATTGCATTGGTCCTGGCGAGGTGGCAGATGTGTAGCAGGTAGAAGTTTAGTGCTAAGTGCACTGCCTTTGAATTGGGGTTGAACACAGTTTATAACCGTGTGACCTTGGGCAAGTCACTTTATGTCCCCATGCCTTAGGCACCAAAAGTGGATTGTAAGCTCTTCAGGGCAGGGACTGAGTGCGCCTGCAAAGGTTTCTTTTCGACAAACTTGGAACCATCTTGATACAAATTCTCGCAACCCAGGGAGCATATAGGAGAAAAACAACAGAAAAACAATCTAAGTGCAAACAATTATGTTCAATGTGGAAGAACGTGGTGAATAACTTGGCTCTTCTGTGCAGCCTACTCACAAGATAGTAGTAATGTAAGGGCAACAACAGGTAGCATGGATCTGTGAAATCTTCTATATGCAGACAGGATAGGGCTCTCACTCAGAAGTCAGGTCGGTTAGGACATGGAGGGATAAAGAAAAATCTCCATAGGGCAGATCAATGGTACAAAAAGGAATTCTTTATATTAATGCTTAAAAATGCACACGTATAATATAAAAATATTACAACAACATGTACAGTATCACTCAAAGTGAAAGTGGATAGATTGGGATAGTGCCGCAGCTCACCACACCGCCTCCGCTCTGTGACCTGTATGTATCTGGCCGTCTGTTATCTCCCCTGCAACGCAGCGTTCGGAGCTCAACTTCGGCAATGTCTCTAGTGCAATACGTCACTTCCGGTCTCCTCAGGGGGGGACTCCGTCACGTCACTTCCGGTCTGGTCTATGAACATATGTAACGGTTCTATGGGCCCCCACCCAATCTCACATTGGCCCCTGTGGTCTACTAGCCCCATTACATGTCTGAATGTCGTGTGGTGCACCTGCTGGCTTACAGGACTCCTGAGTCTCCTGCTGGGTGTTAATGGGGATATCAACACGACAGGCATCTGAGGTAGTGCGATCAGAGTCTTACTCACATCCGATGCAGAGCCTCCACCCCATCAGGATCTCTGCGGCTGCAGGGAGAAGTGTCTGATGGGGACCTCCTTCTGGGTGCTTCCTTCTGTGTAGAAACCTCACTCACACACAGCAAGGGTCTTGTGAAACTGGGCATCTTTATTGACATCCTTAGGCAGACTGCCTGTCCCAGCCTCTCATTTCCATGTAGTGCATCCCTATCAGAAGTTCCTGGCCTCTTAATAGAGTTGGATCACCTCTCCCCTCAGGGAGATCCCCACCTGTGTCAGGTCCCTGATCACAGTGTAGGGCAGTGTTTCCCAAACTGTGCGCCGCGGCGCCCTGGTGCGCCGCGGCTTGGCTAGAGGGGCGCCGCCAGCAGCGGGGAACAAGGGCTGCTACAGTAGTTAACTTAAAAAAAAAAAACCTCCGAGGAGAAGCAGAGGAGCGGTCACGTGACCGCTCCCATCCAATGGGGCTGCAGCCTGCCCGGCATTGCAACTACAGAGCCACCAGACAGAGGCAGCACCAAGGTCCAAGGTGTGTGTGTGTGTGTGTGTGTGTGTGTGTGTGTGTGTGTGTGTGTGTGTGTGTGTGTGTGTGTGTGTGTGTGTGTGTGTGTGTGTGTGTGTGTGTGTGTGTGTGTGTGTGTGTGTGTCTGTATGCAGGGAGCTGCCTCCACGGATCTCATGCCTTTCCTCCCTCCCTGAGAGAGAGTGTGAGAGAGAGTGTCTCTGAGAGAGTGAGAGAGAGTGTGTCTGTCTGAGAGAAGTAGAGTGTCTGTCTGAGAGAGTGAGAGTGTCTGTCTGTGAGAGAGTGTCCGTCTGTCTGTGAGAGAGAGAGAGACAGTGAGGTCAGAGAGAGAGAGAGACAGTGAGGTCAGAGAGAGAGAGAGTGAGATCAGAGAGAGAGAGAGAGTGAGGTCAGAGAGAGAGAGAGTGAGGTCAGAGAGAGAGAGAGAGAGAGTGAGGTCAGAGAGAGAGAGAGAGTGAGGTCAGAGAGAGAGAGAGTGAGGTCAGAGAGAGAGAGAGAGTGAGGTCTGAGAGAGAGAGAGAGAGAGAGAGAGAGAGGTCAGAGAGAGAGAGAGTGAGGTCAGAGAGAGAGAGTGAGGCCAGAGAGAGAGAGAGTGAGGTCAGAGAGAGAGAGAGTGAGGTCATAGAGAGAGAGAGTGAGGTCATAGAGAGAGAGAGTGAGGTCAGAGAGAGAGAGAGAGAGAGAGAGGTCAGAAAGAGAGAGAGAGAGTGAGGTCAGAGAGAGAGAGAGAGTGAGGTCAGAGAGAGAGAGAGAGTGAGGTCAGAGAGAGAGAGAGTGAGATCAGAGAGAGAGTGAGGTCAGAGAGAGTGAGGTCAGAGAGAGAGTGAGGTCAGAGAGAGAGAGAGATGTCTGAGAGAGAGTGAGGTCAGAGAGAGAGAGTGAGGTCAGAGAGAGAGAGAGTGAGGTCAGAGAGAGAGAGAGTGAGGTCAGAGAAAGAGAGTGAGGTCAGAGAAACAGAGAGTGAGGTCAGAGAAACAGAGAGAGAGAGGTCAGAGAGAAAGAGAGAGGTCAGAGAAAGAGAGAGGTCAGAGAGAGAGAGAGAGAGGTCAGAGAAAGAGAGAGAAAGAGGTCAGAGAGAGAGTGAGGTCAGAGAGTGAGAGTGTGTGAGAGTGTCTGAGAGAGACACCAACTGCGCACTGCAACTGTTAGGTATGTATATACACTTTTGTTTTTACTTTGGTGGCCGCGTAAAAATCCTGATCGCCTTGGGGAGCCTTGAAAAAATTCTGATTGCCTTGGGGCGCCTTGAAAAAATTCTGATTGCCTTGGGGCGCCTTGAACCGAAAAAGTTTGGGAACCACTGGTGTAGGGTATGCCATCAATTGTATCTGACAGCCTTAACTGCTCACTCGGTGCTAATTTGTTTTTTAAGTTACAAAAAAAATTTTTTACTAATTGGCTCCAAACTGGGAAAGGATTCTTTGGCTGTAGTACATGCAGAGCACGAGAGTTTAAAGCTAAAAATAAGACAGAGTTCTGTTCAAATATTACCAAAGAAACATTCCTTATTGAATCTTGTATAACTTGTAGAACAGACCACGTCATCTATATGCTCGAGTGCCCGTGCAAAATGCTGTATATAGGCAAGACAGAAAGACCAATTAGGACCAGAATACTGGAACATCTCAGCAGTATAAAAAGAAATCTGGTTACACATAGTGTCTCTAACCATTTTTTGGAGAAACATCAGGGAGACTCTAAGGGACTAACCTATATGGCCATAGAATCTGTGAAACAGCATTGGCGAGGGGGAGACAGAAATCTAGAACTTATTAAAAGAAAGTCCTTTTGGATCCATAAGTTGCGAACCCTTTCCCCTAGAGGTTTGAACATGGAAATAGACATTACACCTTTCTTGAGATAATTGTTTGTTTCTAATGCTGCTTTTTGTCTTCCATTTGTCATCTAACCCTGTTCCATATAGGAATTCAACACGTCGTCTCTTATTATGTTTTTTATTATGTTCTGTATTATGTTTTTTATTATGTATCTTGATTATGTATTCTATATATGTGTAATATTTAGGAGTTCATCCCATCCTATAAAACCATACTACATTGTGTCTTGTTAATTATTGGTATTACTATGCCCTGTTGCTAGATTTGAGAAGTTAATATATGTTCAAGTGAATATGTATAATGACATGTTCTGAGATATCCCTCAGTCTCTGATACTTAAAATACTCATCATCATGGAGCATTAAGCTGTGATGCATTCACATTGTTATTCTCATTTATATATATATATACATATACATATACATACTGTATACACTCTGGGAAGAAGGCCCCCTTGGCTGAAACGTGTAGAGTGTTCACTGACGGCAGTATACATGATTTCTACAGCGTGACCTTTGCTTCATGATGCAACTCCTGTGGACATTATGAGAGACTGCAATCTATGTTGGAATTACTCTCCTTGGACTGACTCATACACAATTATGGACAGCTGAGTATCACTTTCTCTGCTGCTCTGAGTCCTTTCCCTTTTGTGGGATGTAGGCAAACGCTGGTTTGATTGAGCATCCAGTACTGGTTTTATTTTTCATCCTATATAGCCATGTGTTTTGCCTTTTTGTCAGAATCCACAGGAATGTTTTGCACTCATGTTTTTTGATATTTTTATTATTTTTGATTATTGCTGCACAGGGTTTCAGTATTTTTCAACTTACAGTAGAGGCAGCGATTATTCTAACAAAAACCAGTGGCAATTCCCCAAAAAACCCAGGAAACACCCAGGTACATTCTGAATACATGCCTTAAACTTTCCTTAAACTAGCCCCAGCATTTCTGCATTGATTAATGGCCTATCAGATTAACAGCGGGGGTCCCTGGCAGTCCCATTCAAACTGAATTGGACTGCCAGGGATCCCTGCTGTGTTAATCCTATGGGTCGTTAGTCAATACAGAAATGCCTTAAACGTGCCTCAAACTAGCCCAGAACATACCCAGCACATACCCTGAATGTAACCCGGCTAGTTTAAAGCAAATGTTATAATAAGCGTTGCCTCTACTGTATTTTCCCCTGTGTCTCCCCCTTGGTTTAAGATATATTATTTTTTCTTATGTTCACTATTGTGTATATAAGTTTATTCATTGTATATACTTAATATTTTTTTCTTTTGGGTTTAGTTATATTATTTGTAGCTAGGATCCTTAGGGGGTGTTGTAATCCTTTAGCTCATTTGTATCACCTCATATTTTTGAGAGGGTATATTATTTGATACATTTAAGCTCTTGGTTTTACTTTCAGCGATATTACAGTAAATGCATTATTTTTCTAGTCACAGCTTTTTTATTTTTGTTATGCTGCCTACAGTGTGTTTATGTTTTTAATGTTAGTGTGTCTTATTGCTCGTTATTAAAATCATTTCCTTTTTCTATTTTCTATTTTCTATTTTGACTTAGAATCCAAGTCTTTTTTCTTTATATTAGATTAGTTATTCTGTGGTATATTTAGACTGCTATTTTGGGGATTGTCTCAGTCTTTTTGTGTGTTATATTTATTTCTCTTTCCCCCAGCACCACCAGTGTTTTCCTAGTTATTTAGTCACAGGGTATCCTGTTTAGAAATTGTTTTTTCTCAGAATTCTCTGTATTGATTTTTGGGTCTGGCTTAACCACTTATTTATATAGTGTGAGCAACTGCCTTTTTGTGTGTGTGCCATATCTTAATATATAAAATCGAAAGGTTGGTACTAGCTGCGGTGAATCTGATTGGTCCTCAGCCTCTGGCCAATCAGATTGGTGGGTCTGACGTCACCAAACTGCCACTCTCTTCCCCCTCGGCCACACACACACACACACCCACACACACACACACACACTCTCTCCACTCCCCCCCACCCATCACACTCACCTCCCTCCCTGGCGCTCACTCACCTCCCTCCCCGGCGCTCAGTTCCCTCCCTCCCCGGCGGGGGGACAGGCAGTGGGCAGGCAGCCTGCAGCTGCCTCGCGGCGCCGAGTGCCTAAGATGGCGGCACCCGGAAGGACCCCTTCCTCCCTCGCGGAACCGAGTGCCTAAGATGGCGGCGCCCGGAAGGAGAGGTGACATATCTGTGTGTGTGTAGGACACTGTGTGTGTGTGGGTGTGGGTGTCATTGTGTGTGTCTGTGTGTCACTGTGTGTGTGTGACACTGTGTGTGTGTGTGTGTGTGTGTGTGTGTGTGTGTGTGTGTGTGTGTGTGTGTGTGTGTGTCACTGTGTGTGTGTGGGACACTGTGTGTGTGTCAGACACTGTAGGGTGGGGACCGGAGCTGTGCATGGGGAGGGGGAGGAGCGGAGAGAGAGGAGGGAGCGGAGAAACATACAGGGGGAGTGGAGAGGAGGGACCCGGAAATTTTAAGCAACCACCCCTCCTGTCCACTGTCCCCTGCCCCTCCTGTCCACCCCCCTCCTGTCCACTGCCCCCCCCTCCTGTCCACTGTCCCCCCACCCCCTCCTGTCCACTGTCCCCCCACCCCCTCCTGTCCACTGTCCCCCACCCCCTCCTGTCCACTGTCCCCCCCTCATGTCCACTGTCCCTCCCCTCCTGTCCACTGCCCCCCCCTCCTGTCCACTGTCCCCCCCTCCTGTCCACTGTCCCCCCCTCCTGTCCACTGTGTCCCCCCCTCCTGTCCGCTGTGTCCCCCCCTCCTGTCCACTGTGTCCCCCCTCCTGTCCACTGTGTCCCCCCTCCTGTCCACTGTCCCCCCCCCCCCTCTTAGCGGGAAATTTAACTCACGGGCAACGCCGGGTCTCTCAGCTAGTATATATATATATATATATATATATATATATATATATATATATATATATATACATATACATATACACACACACACACACACACACACACACATATACATATACATATACACACACACACATATACACACATACATAGTACATATACATACTTTTTTTCTCCCTTAACCTGTGTATGAGCCTTTATATTGGTCTTTGTGCATATAGCTGCTTTTTTGACCTCATCATTTTTTGATCTCATTGCTATGCAAGCAATATCCTGTTGGCCTGATTAACAGAATTATATAATCTTATAAGATATTCCCCATCTGATAGATTGATGTATGGCCACATCTACTCAAATTTCTATTTAAGATTCATTTCTATGGCATCCATCATTAATTTTCTCATTTTTTAAATGATAATGTGTATGCATCATATCCAAATCCAGATTCTACCTGTTTTATGTGCTACGTAAGGGTTAATACCATCAGTAATTGATCGTGGTAGATAAAGAACTCAAGGGAGGGGGGTGTCATACTCCTGACGAAGCCGACTTTCCTGTTGGTGAAACGCGTTGAGTAGACCCGCCCAGGAAGAGAGGATTGGTGCCAGCAGCTGTCCATCACAAGCCAGACCAGAAGTGACGGAGTCCCACGAGGAGACCGGAGATTGGGTGGGGGCCCATAGAACCGTTACATATGTTCATAGACCAGACCGGAAGTGACGTGACGGAGTCCCCCCTGAGGAGACCGGAAGTGACGTATTGCACTAGAGACATTGCCGAAGTTGAGCTCCGAACGCTGCGTTGCAGGGGAGATAACAGACGGCCAGATACATACAGGTCACAGAGCGGAGGCGGTGTGGTGAGCTGCGGCACTATCCCAATCTATCCACTTTCACTTTGAGTGATACATGTTGTTTTAATATTTTTATATAGTAACTGTGCATTTTTAAGCATTAATATAAAGAATTCCTTTTTGTACCATTGATCTGCACTATGGAGATTTTTCTTTATCCCTCCATGTCCTAACCGACCTGACTTCTGAGTGAGAGCCCTATCCTGTCTGCATATAGAAGATTTCACAGATCCATGCTACCTGTTGTTGCCCTTACATTACTACTATCCTGTGAGTAGGCTGCACAGAAGAGCCAAGATATTCACCACATTCCACATTGAACATAATTGTTTGCACTTAGATTGTTTTTCTGTTGTTTTTCTCCTATATGCTCCCCCTGGGTTGCAAGAATATATATCGACCATCTGGGACCAGTGAAGACAGTCCCTTCCAGAGGGTCTGAGCAGGGAGTTACAACCTTTATCAATCTCTTCATTTTTTTTGCACTATTTTAGTCACTGAAAGTCACTTAATATCTAGTGTTATTTTTCACTGTATTATTAGTGATCACTAGTATTGTTTTTAGCGCCTGTGTTTGCACCATCACTCTGTCACCACAGAAAAACAGACACCTAACCATTCAGACTGGCAGCATTTGGCAAAACTAATTTGAGGACCTTTACCAAGAAATTCAAGAAGAGAACCAGACACAAGAGCCAAAACAAAGCCTCACCAAACAAACAAACAACCAACACTAGATAACCAAACCCCCCTGGACATTCCAATTCCAATCCAGGAAATAAAAGAAAACTGATCAAAAGCAGATGGCATTCTACATGAGATGCTGAAGTACAGGAACCCATGGATCCAAGAATATCTACGCAAAATGTTCAACCTGGTCCTTACTACTGGCTACTTCCCAGAACTGTGGAACCAAGAGCTGATAACCCCTATTCACAAGAAAGGAGACGGGCTGGACCCATCTAATTACAGAGGCATCTGTGTCTACAGCACCCTGGGGAAACGGTTCAACAGCATCTTGAACAGCAGAATCCTCACCTTCCTGAGAGAGCAAAGTGTACTGAGTAAGAGCCAGACAGGCTTCCTGCCAAACCACCGCACCACGGATCACATCTATACCTTACACAGCCTGATCAATAAGCAGGTCCACAACACCAAGAAGGGCAACATCTTTGCTTCCTTTGTTGACCCTGGCATCCAGGTCTATTGCTGAGAATACTAAAGAGCGAGATTGCCCCAGATTTTCAAAGGCAAGTGTTCGGATACTCGTTGCTACATCTGTATTCCAGAAAAAAATCTATAAAACATCCAACCATATCACAATTCCCACTCAATGACAATACACTGAAACAAACAGCGAGCTACACATGTAAGAAATACAACTCTGTATTTCACGATCTTTTTGGGGGAAGTCTGACAGAGAAACACAAACACAGGTGAATATAAAAAAATGGTATTAATATGAACAAATCAAACTTGTTACAATACAGTATACCTAGCAATAAGATAAATTACATTACATGTTACAATTCCAGTTATAAAATGATGTTACATATTGCAAATTGCATACAGATATATATTAACCTCTATCCTCCTGCTTATATCTTGTGTTGTTGAGGAATTTCAGGTCATCCCTATGGAGCCGCTTTCTGGACCATCCTCTTCTGCTGGAAAAAGCTAACCTAAATAACTCACAGGTCTCTGGGCTTTTAATACTCTCTGAACCATTGATTAGGAAGATCTCAGTCTATCTCTTTGAAACAGTTTCTCACATACAGTAAACAAAGGGAGAGATCTCATTGAGGTGTTATTCGGATCTTTGCGTTTCACCTGGTATCCTGCCATCTGTTCAGACAAGGCATGTAATATATAGGCAGATACGGAACATACATATATATTTTCTATGTCAGACAGTTTGCAATATAAAATCAGTTTATAATGAAATAACAAGCTTCAATTCTTACACACATACCTTGGTCTAACAATCATCTCATCAACCTGGCCATAAATACACCGAAGGAGAAGGCCAGCAGAGCATTCTATGCAGTAAGAAAACAGCTGTACCACCTCAAACCACCAATAAGAGTCTGGAGTAAAATCTTCAACAGTGTCATCGCGCCCATTATTCTGTATGTGAGGTGTGTGGTGTCCTGTGACATACTTTGCAAAACTTTACAAATTTACAGACTTTACCAAATTGGCAGCCCAATCGAAATACTGCATCTGGAATTCTGAAAACACCTTCTCCAAGTACACAGGAGTACATCAAACAGTGCATGCTGGCTGAGCTAGGCCTCTTTCCGCTACTGGTCACTGTACAGAAGAGAGAACTGACATTCTGGGCTCATCTAAACACCAGCCATCCATAGTCTTACTGCTACAGAACAATGAGAAGCCAGGACCTCCTCACTAAACCCTGTGCCATCAAACAACTTGTCCTCTCACTCCCAGAACAAAACCCCGCACAGATCAACAACCTGCCGAAAAAACAAATCAACTCAATCGCTAGCGAAATGAAGAAGCAATTTGTGACTATGTGGGAAAATGATATCCAGCGCCCAAAGAAGCTGGAGACCTACCACAGCCTACAGAGAGAATACATCATGTCACACTACCTACTGAAGGTAAATGACCCAAAGCAGAGACAGACTTTGTGCCAGTACAGAATGAGCGCCCACAGCCTGGAAATAGAAACAGGCAGACACAGACAGAACTGGAAACCTCGGGAGATGAGACTGTGCCAGTGATGTGAGCTAGGAGAGGTAGAAGATGAAACACACTTCCTGCTGTGCTGCACAAAATACTATGAAGTGAGGAGCGCCCACCCAGAGAAACTCACAGCTCTTATCCAGAACTTTAATAATATAGGAGAACCAAAACATAGCGATCTCCCTAGGAGAAGAGGAAACCCCAGCAGGACTGGCTGCACACTATATCAGCACCTGTCAGAGGCTGAGAGATGCCCACTAGCCCCCACATCCCTGTGTGTAACTGTTACCCATGTACTGTGTAAAAATTATATCCTACCCACTGTTATTCATGCTTTGGCAATACTGGCATGCTTTTCTGTCATGCCTGTCACGGGAGACCAGAACTATCACAACAGGGATCAATTCACCAGACAGAAACAAAGAGTTTATAAAATTAATTTATTGGAAAAATAAATATCCATAACTATTTACAGTAAATCAACACACACACTTACAACTGGGGTTACCCTATAAACATGGGTGCAGGGACCTCCCTAAAGAGATTTCTCCTGATTTTCCTCCCTGCAGGGTTCTCTGCAGCTTCTCCCCGTTACTGTTTTTAAAACCAGAGACAAAACATAAAACACAGACAAAGCTCAGTTTTTAGCACATCCAGTGAGACTCATACAGTACACGGTACAGTGCCTAAATATATATGTATAAATATCTAATAAGTAAAATGGTCTTTTAGTTTGACATTTTTGGCCAAAATTGTTGTAAGCCCCTGAGCCAACGCCAAGGCAGACCACATATCAGGGGTCCCTAACGCTATATATTGCCATGCTCAGTAGCACTCCTCTGTGACACTCATATGCTTATATATATGTTGTGGTCATTTTGGGGTTCAATAGGAGCTTGTTAGGTGTCCAGTATGTTTTGCAATTCTTGTCCAGCTAGTCATGGCTGATTGGAGGGTGGCAACCTCCTTCCTAATTTAAGCTCACCCCCTCCCACATTTAAATGGTTATGGGCTCACTCCATAGCATCTTCCACTCAGGGGAACTTGCCTGCTTGCAGTTTGGCTGTGACATCTCTAATACAGAGTGCTTTTCCTGGTAATGTACAGGTTAATAAAAGCTTCAGTCAGACTCAGAACTTTGCAACTAATATTGACAGATTTACTATAAATCATTCTTCCTGTTATTACACAGGTTATTAAGAATTTATATTAGCGTTAGGGACCCCTGATATGTGGTCTGCCTTGGCGTTGGCTCAGGGGCTTACAACAATTTTGGCCAAAAATGTCAAACTAAAAGACCATTTTACTTATTAGATATTTATACATATATATTTAGGCACTGTACCGTGTATGAGTCTCACTGGATGTGCTAAAAACTGAGCTTTGTCTGTGTTTTATGTTTTGTCTCTGGTTTTAAAAATATATATTGCCATGCTCAGTAGCACTCCTCTGTGACACTCATATGCTTATATATATGTTGTGGTCATTTTGGGGGTTCAATAGGAGCTTGTTAGGTGTCCAGTATGTCTCCCCGTTACTGCCAACTTCTTTCCAGCTGCCTCAGCTAAAGAACGCTGAGCTCACAGTTGAGCTGAGCTCATCTCATCTAGCTAGGTGTCTCCTCCCCAGGTGTTTGCAATATGATCCAGCCCCTGATTGGTGGGGGGAAGTGCAACAACAACAACACAGTTACATGCAAAAAGTTACTTGGAAAGGTCACAGACAACTATGCAACGTTCCAGCTGAACATAACATTAACTCCTGGTTCCTGAAGTGCTAGAACCAGGCTTACAATACAGATATATATATATATATATATATATATATATATATATATATATATATATATATATATATATATAAAAAAGAAACACACAGCGCAAATCTAAACAATTTGTTCCTGTGGATTGTAGAGCTTACACCACTAATAGAGTCAATATTATTTAATTGAGGTACATACCCTGGTGTACACCTATCCCTACACACTGCAGCCAAGTTAGGTCTGCGGCTCCACAGTCGCCGCCTTGAAGATATGTAGAAGATTCACCTAGGCGCAAATATGACAGGGAAAAGGGAAACACAAAAACACAAAAAGAGAATATAGGGCAGTATATCTAATAATGCATAGACTTTTAGATGGTAAGAGATGCGCTTACACTGATTAGATGGGTAAGAGCCTGACGAAGCCCAAGTGGAGAAACGCGTAGGGCCAGCGTTGACTTGCAGCAGAGAGAGAGACACGCCGAGGAGCCTGTGTGAAGAGACATTTACAGAAAGCTCCGGCAGTGAATACCTGCATTGGCAGACAGTGAAGCTCGCGAGAGCTGGGCCGCGTCACACACCGCGTCACACGCTACGTTCGGACACGTGATACGGAAGTAGCAGAGACTGCGGAGAGGACTGGAAACCGGCGTTCTACACGAGTGTGAGAGACTAGCCAAATACTCTCTACCGCCTGTTATCATCTCACAGAATGTGAGTTGAATAGCCATATTTTATCTAGCCTATTTTAGATTAAAAAACGATTTTACACTATTTTGTTCCCTTCCATTATTTCCTCCCCATTCCCTTCCTCCCCCCCCCCCTCTTATGAGATCCATCCACAGAGCAAAGTGAGTGCCAGGAACAAGAAGTACAGGCAGCAGCAGCAGCAGCTGTGTTCCTGTGGAGAGGAGATCTGGAGATCCAGCAGCCGCAGAGTTAACACCACGTTGGCGAGTCCCATAGAGGATTACAGGCTCTTACCCATCTAATCAGTGTAAGCGCATCTCTTACCATCTAAAAGTCTATGCATTATTAGATATACTGCCCTATGATCTCTTTTTGTGTTTTTGTGTTTTTGTGTTTCCCTTTTCCCTGTCATATTTGCCCCTAGGTCAATCTTCTACAGCCCCGCCCCTAGCCCCACCCCTAGCCATGCCCCCAACCCAGATTTAAAAAAAAAAAAAAAAAGAAATTTAATACATTTCCAGTAAGAACAACATTCGTTTTTGACATAAGTTTATATTTATTGTAGTACATTTATACTTCAATTAGTCCTTGTTACGTGTGTGTGTGTGTGTGTGTGTGTGTGTGTGTGTGTGTGTGTGTGTGTGTGTGTGTGTGTGTGTGTGTGTGTGTGTGTGTGTGTGTGTGTGTGTGTGTGACTAGTTTCCTGCACCCATTAACCAGTGCCTGGATGCCCCCTCTTCACAATATCTAAAGCAGCAATCCCGCCTGGGATCTTACCTGATCCGCAGTCCCTCAATGTCCAGGTACCTCATTCCCGCAATGTTATACATTGGAGGGGATGTGATCCCTACCTGTCTTCTGGGTTAGGGGGGGTACCGATGTCTTCCGTGTGATGCTTGAATCAGATCTGGAAGAAAGCAGTATAGGGTAAATAATATATCCAGATCCAGAGTCTGGGAGAGAGAGAGACACATGCAGAGAGAGAGAGACACAGACAGAGAGGGAGAGAGACAGATGCAGGGAGAGGGAGAGGAGAGGGAGAGGGGGAGGGAGAGGGAGAGGGAGAGGGAGAAGGATAGGGAGAGGGAGAGGGGGAGGGAGAGGGAGAGGGAGAGAGAGAGAGAGACAGAGAGAGAGGGAGAGAGAGGGAGATAGAGACAGAGAGAGAGGGACAGAGAGAGAGGGACAGAGAGAGAGGGACAGAGAGAGAGGGACAGAGAGAGAGGGTCAGAGAGAGAGGGTCAGAGAGAGAGGGTCAGAGAGAGAGGGACAGAGACAGAGGGACATAGACAGAGGGACATAGACAGAGGGACATAGACAGAGGGACAGAGAGAGAGGGACAGAGAGACAGAGGGACAGAGATAGAGGGACAGAGAGACAGAGGGACAGAGAGACAGAGACAGAGGGACAGAGACAGAGACACAGAGACAGAGACACAGAGACACAGAGACAGAGACACAGAGACAGAGACATAGAGACAGAGACACAGAGACAGAGAGAGAGACAGGGAGGGAGAGAGACAGGGAGGGAGAGAGGGAGAGAGACACAGGCAGAGAGGGAGAGAGACACAGGCAGAGAGGGAGAGAGACACAGGCAGAGAGGGAGAGAGACACAGGCAGAGAGGGAGAGAGACACAGACAGAGAGGGAGAGAGGGAGAGAGACACAGGCAGAGAGGGAGAGAGACACAGGCAGAGAGGGAGAGAGACAGAGATGGAGAGAGACATAGTGGGAGAGAGACATAGTGGGAGAGAGACAGAGAGGGAGAGAGACAGAGAGGGAGAGAGGCAGAGAGGGAGAGAGACACAGAGGGAGAGAGACACAGGCAGAGAGGGAAAGAGGCAGAGAGGGAGAGAGGAAGAGAGACAGAGAGGGAGAGAGACAGAGAGGGAGAGAGACAGAGAGGGAGAGAGAAAGAGAGGGAGAGAGACAGAGAGGGAAGGAGACAGAGAGGGAGAGAGACAGAGAGGGGGAGAGACAGAGAGGGGGAGAGACAGAGAGGGGGAGAGACAGAGAGGGGGAGAGAGACAGGGAGGGAGAGGAGAGAGGGAGGGAGAGAGACAGAGAGGGGGTGATTGACTGACGTGGGGGTGACTGACTGCGGGGTGGGATTACGGACTGTGTGACTGGGTGGTATTACTGACTGTGTGACTGGGTGGTATTACTGACTGTGTGACTAGGTGGTATTACAGACTGTGTTACTAGGTGGTATTACTGACTGTGTGACTAGGTGGTATTACTGACTGTGTGACTAGGTGGTATTACTGACTGTGTGTCACGGTGACTTATGCCAGGCTGCAATTTACACCAATATATATATAAAATATATAACTGGGTTGAACTGGTACGAGACTTAGATATGATAAAATATAATTTATTCCTTGATAAAGGTGAACACACAAAATATTCAAATAACAGGCAAAATATAGACACTTACTTAAAGATAGAAATGATGAAACAGTCACATCTGGACTGGCAGTTCATACAACATTCTTCATCATCCCAAGACAAGAAAAGCCATGAAAAGACCTTTCATGCAGACATTGCATAGCATTTCTCTCAGCAATCAAGATGGTATAGAAGAACACAGGACAAAGGGTTGACCACAGATTATATACCTTTTGTAACCCTATCCTTAACATTAAGTACAGGTGATTGGTTTTCGATTACCTGTAGCCACTCACTAACATGGGAACACATTTTGATACCTGCCCCCCAGCTAGTTGGCACATGCTCAGTGGGACTCTGGGGTCTCATTTCTGCAGCCCCACATTTGCATCAGGAATGCCAGCCAGTCTACTAAACGGAATTGCTGGCAGGATACCCTTTGTTGTAAGGTGTGAAATGGGACACTTATAGCCTGCTCTGGTTTGAGTCATCTCCGCCCTCCTGTAAACAGTGTAGGTGATAAACTCCTTTGAACAGCACTTAAATTCTAGACATTGGGACACTTTCCCTGACCATCTGCTGCCTTATGGCCAAGGGAATTTCCTCTGGTTCTTGTCCATACCTTGGGACACAGTATTAAAGATAAAACATAAACATTTTAAAATATCCGGTTCCGTTGGGTCCAGCGGGTCCAAACTTCCCAATTCTCAATGCCGGAACTGGGACACCCTATGGTCCAATTTGCGACTTGCTACGACCTTCGGAACCGGAGTTGCACAAATACACCTTTAACCGTTTCCTATTTTAATACAATAAACTCCGCTGTAAATTAAATCACGGTTTTTCACTAAATCTCCATTGAAAACAACGGGCTTCGCCGCCATAGACTTTCAATCGTAAACCTCCGCCGTTGGCGGCTATGGGAATCCGCCGCCATAGACTTTCAATGGGGCTACGCCGCCGTTGAAGTCAATGGGGGGTTTCCGCCATAGCCGGTCAATGGAGATTGGCCGCCATTGGAGTCTACGGGAAAAGTCCAGAACTTTCAAGGGGGTCCATACTCCGTCGGGTTGGTCCAAGAGGATCAGGGATGGTTCTGCAGCGATGCCGGAGCAGTGACTACAGGTACCCCAAACCCTGGCCCTCTGGACCCTCCGGAACTGGAGCTATGGATTCCTAAATTTCAGCTTTTTACACTTAGCCGTTTTCTTGAGCTGTTTCTGCCGCCGCCATTGGAACCTATGGCATGACCCGCTCTTCTCGGTTCGACCCTTATTGGGGGTCCAGGATTCGGGGACCCGGTTGTGGTCGAGTGGGGGGAGGCCTAGGAACTAGGGGCAAAAATAATTTTATTTCTAGGTGCTCTAGAACTGTTTATTCCCACGCCACTTGTCGTTGAACTTGACTGCTAAGTGATCAAAGCTCTCTTATTGAAAAAGTATCCGCTTTGCGGTTTTGCGGTTTGGACGGCAGCCAACTCATTCCTGGAAAGCTCCTTCGAGGAATCTCCATTGAAGTCAATGGGCCCATTGACTTACAATGGGAAACCGCCGCTCCTCCTCTCGGACGCCATCTGCTGGTCTTCACAGGAAACAGGACCAAAACAGCAAGATTCGCCATTAGAATGCATTGAGCCCTAATGGCGGCCTCGGGGACCCTGCAAAATGGTGCCTGAAAAGGCGGGAAAATTACACAAAGGGCTATAATCATTAAAGAACTATTAACCCTTGTACTCCCGGAGGGATCCTAGTGTGTGTGTGACTCAGACACTGATATAACAATAAAACATGGTGACAGGGGGATATACATTTTCATGTTCTAACAAGGGTTAAATCACATTTCTGAACCTCAGCCCAGTTAACCACTTGTCTCCCTGGTGAGGTCAGAGGATGGCCAAATGGGGTGCAACCCCTTTAATACTGGGCCACCCCCTTTCGATCGTCACACTGTGTGACTGGGTGGTATTACTAACTGTGTGACTGGGTGGTATTACAGACTGTGTGACTGAGTGGTATTACTGACTGTGTGACTGGGTGGTATTACTGACTGTGTGACTAGGTGGTATTACTGACTGTGTGACTGAGTGGTATTACTGACTGTGTGACTAGGTGGTATTACTGACTGTGTGACTGGGTGGTATTACTGACTGTGTGACTAGGTGGTATTACTGACTGTGTGACTGAGTGGTATTACTGACTGTGTGACTAGGTGGTATTACTGACTGTGTGACTGGGTGGTTTTACTGACTGTGTGACTGAGTGGTATTACTGACTGTGTGACTGGGTGGTCTTACTGACTGTGTGACTGGGTGGTATTACAGACTGTGTGACTGAGTGGTATTACTGACTGTGTGACTGGGTGGTTTTACTGACTGTGTGACTGGGTGGTATTACTGACTAGGTGACTGGGTGGGATTACTGACTGTGTGACTGGGTGGGATTACTGACTGGGTGACAGGGTGGTATTACTGACTGGGTGGGATTACTGACTGGGTGACTGGGTGGGATTACTGACTGGGTGACTGGGTGGGATTACTGACTGGGTGACTGGGTGGGATTACTGACTGTGTGGGATTACTGACTGGGTGACTGGGTGGTATTACTGACTGGGTGGTATTACTGACTGTATGACTGGGTGGGATTACTGATTGGGTGACTGGGTGGGATTACTGACTGGGTGACTGGGTGGGATTACTGACTGGGTGACTGAGTGGGATTACTGACTGGGTGGGATTACTGACTGGGTGACTGGGTGGTATTACTGACCGGGTGACTGAGTGGGATTACTGACTGGGTGGGATTACTGACTGGGTGACTGGGTGGTATTACTGACTGGGTGGTATTACTGACTGTGTGACTGGGTGGGATTACTGATTGGGTGGGATTACTGACTGGGTGGGATTACTGACTGGGTGACAGGGTGGGATTACTGACTGGGTGACTGGGTGGGATTACTGACTGGGTGACTGAGTGGGATTACTGACTGGGTGACTGGGTGGGATTACTGACTGGGTGACTGGGTGGGATTACTGACTGGGTGACTGGGTGGGGGTGGGATTACTGACTGGGTGACTGGGTGGGGGTGGGATTACTGACTGGGTGGGGGGTGGGATTGCTGACTGGGTGACTGGGTGGGGTGGGATTACTGACTGGGTGACTGGGTGGGGGGTGGGATTACTGACTGGGTGACTGGGTGGGGGGTGAGATTACTGACTGGGTGGGGGGTGGGATTACTGACTGGGTGACTGGGTGGGGGTGGGATTAGTGACTGGGTGACTGGGTGGGGGTGGGATTACTGACTGGGTGACTGGGTGGGGGTGGGATTACTGACTGGGTGGAGGTGGGATTACTGACTGGGTGACTGGGTGGGGGGTGGGATTACTGACTGGTTGACTGGGTGGGGGGTGGGATTACTTATTGGTTGGGGGTGGGATTACTGACTGGGTGACTGGGTGGGGGGTGGGATTACTGATTGGGTGGGGGGTGGGATTACTGACTGGGTGACTGGGTGGGGGGTGGGATTACTGACTGGGTGGGGGGTGGGATTACTGACTGGGTGACTGGGTGGGGGGTGGGATTACTGACTGGGTGACTGGGTGGGGGTGGGATTACTGACTGGGTGACTGGGTGGGGGTGGGATTACTGACTGGGTGGAGGGTGGGATTACTGACTGGGTGACTGGGTGGGGGGTGGGATTACTGACTGGGTGACTGGGTGGGGGTGGGATTACTGATTGGTTGGGGGTGGGATTACTGACTGGGTGACTGGGTGGGGGGTGGGATTACTGACTGGGTGACTGGGTGGGGGTGGGATTACTGATTGGTTGGGGGGTGGGATTACTGACTGGGTGACTGGGTGGGGGGTGGGATTACTGATTGGGTGGGGGGTGGGATTACTGACTGGGTGACTGGGTGGGGGGTGGGATTACTGACTGGGTGGGGGTGGGATTACTGACTGGGTGACTGGGTGACTGGGTGGGGGGTGGGTTTACTGACTGGGTGACTGGGTGGGCGGTGAGATTACTGACTGGGTGACTGGGTGGGGGTGGGATTACTGACTGGGTGACTGGGTGAGATTACTGACTGGGTGACTGGGTGGGGGTGGGATTACTGACTGGGTGACTGGGTGGGATTACTGACTGGGTGACTGGGTGACTGGGTGGGATTACTGACTGGGTGACTGGGTGGGGGGTGGGATTACTGACTGGGTGACTGGGTGACTGGGTGGGGGGTGGGAATACTGACTGGGTGACTGTGTGACTGTGTGGGGGGTGAGGGGTGGGATTACTGACTGGGTGACAGGGTGGGGGTGGGATGGGTGACTGGATGGGGGGTGGGATGGGTGACTGGGTGGAGTTACTGACTTGGTTACTGACTGGGTTACTGACTGGGTTACTGACTGGGTTACTGACTGGATGGGATTGGTGACTGGGTGGGATTAGTGACTGGGTGACTCGGTGGGATTAGTGACTGGGTGACTGGGTGGGATTAGTGACTGGGTGACTGGGTGGGATTACTGACTGGGTGACTGGTGGGATTGGTTACTGGGTGTGATGGGTGACTGGGTGGGGAAGGATGAGTGACTGAGTGGGGGAGGATGGGTGACTGGGTGGGGGGTGACTGACTGGGGGGCTGGGTGGGATTACTGACTGGGTGACTGGGTGACTGGGTGGGATTAATGACTGGGGGGGAACACACACAGGAGGGACGGGAGAAAAAAACCCGCAACTACAGTATCTCCCGACCCGCGTGGGCAGCTGGAGCGGGGAGGAGAAACACACGCACTACTACCTCCCGACCCGCGTGGGCAGTGGGAGAGGGGGGGGGGAAGGAAAAACACCAGCGCCATTACCTTCCAGCCCGCGCGGGCAGCGGGAGCAGTGGGGGAAGGAGAAACACCAGCGCCATTACCTTCCACCCCGCGTGGGCAGCAGGAGCATGGGGGGGAGGAGAAACAGTGTATTTCATTCCTCCCACCTCCAACATCTGTCCAAAATCCTCCATGACCGGATCAGTGCAGGAGCTGACACAATTATACAGGAGGATATTCAGTTTAGAGGAGGAGGAGCAGACACCCTCCCTCCCCCTCTCCCTCACCTGTGCAGAGAAGGAAGGGTAGTTTGAAGTCCTGGCAGCTGCATCCCGCGTCACAGCCAATCAGCTAGAGGAATTTTTTTTTTTTTTTTCCGAGCAGGGGATTTTTTTTTTTTTTCAAGCAGAGCAGGGGAAATCTTACTGGCCACGAGCCAATTTCCAATCGCAGCTGGCGAGTGGGCGAGTGGGTTTGTCGAGCACTGTATATATATATATATATATATATATATATATATATATATATATATATATATATATCAAAGACAACACAAAAATTAAGTAGCGCTAAAGAGGATGTGAAATAACCCTAATAAATGATAAATTATAATAGCATATTTAAAATATTAAAATAAATTAAAATTACCACAATTTAACCTAATAATATCTACGAACCATAACGTGATAGTGAAAAAAAAGGAAAAATCCAAAATGAATGTTCCACTCAAACAAAAAATCCAAAGAGAAATATAGTCCCAATAGAAGATCCAGGGAGTGTCTTTGCAGCTTTAAGGGGAGTGGTATAGCCAACCACTTTTGGAATCTATGAACAAAAAACAAACAAAAGCGCAAGCTCCATAGCACATAACTGAGTAAAAAATAAGGTACTTTTATTTAAAAAATCAGCAACCCATAAGAATGTGCACTTACAGGATTTTAAACAGAACCATTCGTGGGAGAGAAATCTCTATTGTGGTCATCTGCGGTGATTGGGTGAGTCCCAGGTTTGCAGAGTGGATGTAAACAGTCCAGGTTCACCATGAACTCCTATCCCAAATTGGCAGCAAGATAAAAAGGTATCTAATGCCTGCACGCCCTTTGCTCCCTCATCCAATGGTTGCTAGCACTTGAAATTACCGCCAGCCGGAGCGCAGGGAAGCCAGGGACTCCAAATACACCAACACGAACGCAATGACGTCACAGCTCTACGCGTTTCGTCACACTGCGGCGACTTCGTCAGGAGTTATGTAATTGGTCAAGGACAGCCAATTAAATAGGCTGGATCAAGTAAACCTATTACAACAACAACAATTGTTACATAAAAAATAACTACAATTATAAAAAGATAAAGGAAAAAATTGGATTAACTATTAAATAACACCTACTCTAAGGAAATATCATATAATAGAGGAATCCCCTCCAAAAACACAGAACACCATCCTAGGATAGGGGGAGAGGAACCGAACAAGCAACCAGAGCAGCAAGGCAGAGAACAGCAAGGCAGGACACTAAACCAGTGTGCTAGTATCCAAGCACTCATTAAGACCCCTGGAAGAAAGTGTACCAAGTGAGTATATCCAAAAAGACTCTCTCATACATAGTGTCTTAAATCTATCTCCCCCTAATAGGGTACTCGGAATACTCTCAATACCCATAATAACAAGTCCCTTGGGATCCTTTTGGTGTACTTGGGAAAAATGTCGAGGAACACTGTGTGCCAGCACTCCCTTAATTATGGAACGCCTGTGTTCCAGGAATCTGACACACAGTGCTCTTTTAGTGCGACACACATATTGCAATTGACATGGACAAGATAAAACATACACTATATATGTGGAGAGACAGTTGATTGAACTTTTTAATGTATATTCAGACATGTTGCTAAATGAAGAGAAAGTATCTGACAGATGCAGATGTCCACACATTAGACATCTAGATTTGCCACACTTAATGTTTCCAGACACCAACTGTGAACCACTATTCTCAACTAAAGTATCACTAAGTCTACTTGGGGCCAAGATGTTTTTGATATTTAGACCCTTGCGGAAGACCAGTTGTGCCACAGTGGACAACTAACTGCTGAGGTGCGGATCTGAGAGCAACACTTTCCAGTGGCGATTGATAATTTATCTAATTTTGTGGGAATACCCATTAAATTTTGTAATAAACTTAACCCCACAGTTATTTGTGTTGATATCTGCCAAAGGCATGGATTGTTTTGCCTGTTTGAGCTTTGATTTAGCTAACAGATCCACACGTTCAACCGACCTGACCTTCTTGAATGCCTCCTGCACCAGAGACATATCATACCCCTTTTGTTTGAAATTGTCGATGAGACGACCGGCTTGCAGCTCAAACACCTGGTCGGACGAGCAATTCCTCCTCAGTCTATTGAACTGACTGAGGGGGATATTGCTTAGCCATTTGGAATAATGTGCATTTTTTGCATGTATATAGCCATTGACCGCCACGTCCTTCAAATGCACCTGTGTCTGGATATTCAGATTCAAATCTACCGACAATTCCAAATCTAGAAAGACAATACTAGATGCATTAATCTGGTGGGTGAATCTGAGGCCCATATCATTGAAGTTAAAGTCGGTCAGTATCTGCTCGAGGTCACCCCCATCTCCGTCCCATATGATCAAGATGTCATCAATGTACCGGCCATAGAACACCAGACCGCCCCCAGCCGTGCATTGGGCCAGATAAATCTGGATTCCCAATAACCCATAAAAAGATTTGCATAGCTGGGGGCAAATGTGGTGCCCATGGCCGTACCACAGGTCTGGAGATGGAAGCTATCCCCGAACAGAAAATAATTGTGACCAAGGATAAAGCCGACAAGGGAGAGGATGAAATTAGATTGTGATACATGTAGATCTCCACCACCCCCAAAAAGTGCGCAACAGCCTCGATACCCTTATCATGCCCAATACATGTATATAATGACTGAACGTCACAGGTGGCCCATTGAAAAGTAGATTTCCACTGTATAGAAGAGAGGGAGTCTATGACGTGGAGCGTGTCCCTTATATACGAACGAAGATGGACCACATATGTTTGTAAAAAATGGTCCACGTATTTAGACACACTCGACGTCATAGACTCCACCCCTGACACAATCACAATGGGCCTACCTGGTGGGTTCACGAGGCTCTTGTGCACCTTCGGGAGGTGGAAGAAGATAAGAATACGCGGATTGGCTACATAAAGAAATTTAAGTTCATCCTTTGTAATAAGCTTCTCATCAAAAGCCTCCCTTAATAGTGAGCTTAGCTCTAACTGATAGTCCAATGTGGGGTCAACATTTAAGACCACATAAGAAGCTTTGTCTGAGAGCAATCTCCTTGCCTCAGCCTCATAATCCTTGCGATTCTGTACCATAATACTACCTCCCTTGTCGGCCTGCCTTATCACAATCTGATCTTTCAACCGCTTCAACTCCTTAAGTGCCTCAGATACACCTACTGACAGATTGCTCTTAATAAATGGTGAATCCAGACATAATCTTTCAAAATCTTTCAAAACAAGCGTATAAAAAGTATCAATATAACTACCCCTCGATTGATAGGGGTAGAATAATGACCTGGGTTTAAAGGAGGTAGACACCAAGGCCTGTGCAGGAGTGTCCTCCAACAAATCCAACCAACTGTCTCCCACTTCTGAATCAATACAAAGCACAGAATGTACACTATCCTGTGAGTGTGACTCAACCATAAGATCTACTAATGTTTTCAAACAACCCATATCACCTTCATTCAGCCCATTAACTGAAAATTCTGGATACTTTCTCGATCTGATAGAAAAATAGCATTTTCTATAATTCATTTTTATATGGTGTAGTGGTATTTGGTTGTTTATATATTTATATTATTATATTCTAATTAATATATTGATTTATTAATATTTTTTGGAACTAATATTATAGGTTTAGGCTTTCATTTTAATTTGGTATATATATATATTTTCTTCCATATTTGATTAAACTTAGATTGGTGATAGTGGGACAGCTTTCTCTAACACGTCATTGTGTTAGTTGAGTTTATACAGGCATACCCCGCATTAACGTACGCAATGGGACCGGAGCATGTATGTAAAGAGAAAATGTACTTAAAGTGAAGCACTACCTTTTTTCACTTATCGATGCATGTACTGTACTGCAATCGCCACATACGTGCATAACTGATGTAAATAACGCATTTGTAACAGGCTCTATAGTCTTCCCGCTTGCGCACAGCTTTGGTACAGGTAGGGATCCGGTATTGCTGTTCAGGACGTGCTGACAGGCGCATGCGTGAGCTGCCGTTTGCCTGCAGTGCGATATGTCCTTACTCGTGAGTGTACTTAAAGTGAGTGTCCTTAAACCGGGGTATGCCTGTACATAATTAAATTGTTTAGTTTTAGCATTTTTCATTGTATGATGTGAACAACATAATTATTGATGTTTTTTTGTTGTTATTCATTGTAATGTTGATATTTATAGTAATTTTAGAGTTATACGATTTGTGGTGAAACTTAGTACCAATGTGAAAATAGGTTTACTTGATCCAGCCTATTTAATTGGCTGCCCTTGACCAATTACATAACTCCTGACGAAGTCGCCGCAGTGTGACGAAACGTTTAGAGCTGTGACGTCATCGCGTTCGTGTTGGTGTATTTGGAGTCCCTGGCTTCCCTGCGCTCCGGCTGGCGATAATTTCAAGTGCTAGCAACTATTGTATGAGGGAGCAAAGGGCGTGCAGGCATTAGATACCTTTTTATCTTGCTGCCAATTTGGGATAGGAGTTCATGGTGAACCTGGACTGTTTACATCCACTCTGCAAACCTGGGACTCACCTTACCACCGCAGATGACCACAATAGAGATTTCTCTCCCACGAATGGTTCTGTTTAAAATCCTGTATGTGCACATTCTTTTGGGTTGCTGATTTTTTTTAAATAAATGTACCTTATTTTTTACTCAGTTATGTGCTATGGAGCTTGCGCTTTTGTTTGTTTTTTGTTTATATATATTTACACACACACACACACACACAAACAGTATACAGATGTATTACTGACAGGTAGGGGTAATGGGAGGCTTGACCAGTCACATATACCCCTACCGTCACAATGCCAATAAATCTTATTTGATTTGAACCTTCAGCGTGCAGTGAGCCCAGAGGAGAGCTCCATTTTAAACTCCCGCACACTTAATATTTCAACCTGCTGATATCTCCTGAACAGTGCAGCCGATTTATAAAATAAAAACAGCTTTGGAAAGGGCAAGAAGAGATCTCTTGAAGTAAGCTTTAACCCTTTGGGTGACCTTGAGACGTAGCTACTACATCATGCATCTGGCACTCCAGGGGCCTCATGACGTAGTTGCTACGTCATACATTTCCTGCTCATTGTTCTGGGGGTGCGTTGACATGATCGCAAGTGCCAGAGGAGTCGTGGCTCTTAACGGGTTAATACACGAAACTATGTAACTATATTACCTTCCTGCCTTATATGAGGGTGAGGTTTATATTTATGTGAGGGTGAGGTTTATATTTATATCATGAGCTGGGCCTCACACGTGTCACTGGTTATGTCACTTATGGTCAGTTAGCCACATGGGGTCTTAGGCCAGTAGTGGGCAACATGATATGCTTAACACTTTGAGTGCCAGAGGGGTCCCAGTGCAACGCCCCTCCGGTACATTGCGGTCATGTGGTTAGATTGCGCCCTGCGCTCCATGGGAACACAGGATGCGAGCTAAGCCAGAAAACCAGACCCTTTAAGGATGACGCCATGAAACCCCCCCCCCCCCCCAGAGTGCCAGTCCAATGATGCCATGGGGTCCCTGGAGTGCGAGTCCCCATGATGCCATGGGGCCCCCTTAGTGCCAGTCTCCATGATGCCATGGGGCCCCCGGAGTGCCAGTCCCCACGATCCAATGGGCCCCCACAGTGCCAGTCTCCATGATGCAATGGGGTCCCTGGAGTTCCAGTCCGCATGATGCAATGGGGTCCCCCGGAGTGCCAGTCCCCATGATGCAATGGGGTCCCTGGAGTTCCAGTCCCCATGATGCAATGGGGCCCCCAGAGTGCCAGTCCCCATGATGCAATGGGGCTCCCGGAGTGACAGTTCCCATGATGCAATGGGGCCCCCAGAGTGCCAGTCCCCATGATGCAATGGGGGCCCCCAGAGTGCAAGTCCCCATGATGCAATGGGGCCCCCAGAGTGCCAGTCCCCATGATGCAATGGGGCCCCTGGAGTGCCAGTCCCCATGATGCAATGGGTCCCCCGGGGGTGTGTGTTTGTGTGTGTGTGTATGTGTGTGTGTGTCTCTCACTGAGAGCGGCCGGACGCTGATTTATTAACTGCAGCACAATGTAAAGAATGAAGAAAGTCATATACAGAGGTATCGCTGCCGCCTTCTTTTAACGCGTCAGTCCTCTTCAGATCATTTCCTGCCCTTTCCCCCAACACTGTTTTTATTTTCAAGTCCATTCAGGTTTGAAGTATTAAGTGTCCGGGAGGTTAAAATGGAGCTCTCCCCAGAGCCCTGTGTAGTCTAAATGTTACCATGGCAACCTTGGAAGCAGATCAAGAAAAACATGTTTTTATTGCTAAAAAAAAAACATGAAAAAAAAGCTAAAAAAAAGAGCAGCACATGCTCAGGGGGCAAGAAAGAAACATTATGTGAGCTAAATTTATAGAGGCTGAGGCAGGGGGAGGGGGGCACCGCCAACTGCACCATCAGCAAAGAGCCTGCTTCCCAGGGTTCACTAAATGGCCGCCTTTTAGTTTCAATCAATTAGATTGCAAGCTCCTCGGAGCAGGGACTCCTCTTCCGAAGTGTTACTTTTATGTCGGAAGCACTTATTCCCGTGACCTGTTATTTGTAGTTATTTGTTATTTATATGATTGTCGCGAATTCCTACCGTGAAGCGCCATGTACATTAATGGCGCTATATTAATAAAGACATACAATACATACAATACGATCAATCCTTCAGTCAGTGTAACTCAGCAGCTATTATATATTCTTATATAACTACGGTAACATTGTGTATTGTTACAGTTTGCAGCTCAAACTGCTGGAAACATTGGCAACAAACAGGAAAGCGTTGCAAACATCTTGCACTGCCGGGGAAGTGTGTTAAAACCTGCTATGGCAATCAAAGGATGCTCAGTATATTAAAACTCATTTAAAAAATATCATTATTATCTAATACTACAGAACGGATGCTTTTTTTTTTTAAACACACATGTAGGATATTGCACGGATTGCTCCTTTAATGTTCAGGTTTAACAGGAGAAGGGAGGAGAAGAACTCAGAGTAAAGAGGGAGTGGAAACAAGAGGGGGGGAAAAAACAGAGAGGGGAAGAGAAGCCAGTACTTCCTCTTGTCGGCAGGGGTGGTGTGAGAGTAGCAGAACAAGATCTGATCTCCTAGGGAGGAGAAGGAGAGACAGGTGGGGGAATACACCATTATAACAAGATCAAGCCCCTTGCTGGGATCAAACTTCAGGCACAGGGAGTCCTGATCACCCCCTGCCAGGAACAAGTGAGTAAACACACTGTTAATCATTATTATTGAACTGGAGTGAGAGAGTGTGAGAGAGAGTGTGAGAGAGAGTGTTTCTGTATTTAGATGTGTTTATGTGGTTGGGAAAACTGCCTGTTGTGGATCAATAATGTTAATGGTTAGGTGAAACAGGACTGGTGATAACCTGTGTTTTAAAATAGCCCATTTATTGGTTATTTTATGTTTTGTGAACCAGTGTCTCCTGCGGATCCATAAAATGAAGGTAATAAAATAATATATTGGTTTTCAGTGGGGTTATTTAAATGGAGATGAGATTTTTGTAGGTTTCTGTAGTTGTGTGTTTTATGACCACTATCGATAACAAGTTTGGGTCTAATCTCATGCTTTATCTGTTTTAGAAACAATAGCTATATTTTGGTATGTGCATAAACATGTATAATAACTCCCCCATCCCAAGGTTTTCATCTACTAGGATAACCCAGAAGATGATATTTAAAAAAAACCTTTTTCTGACATGATTATACATACAGTAGCTGTGACATAATATGCATGTAACTTTCATATTGTGGCTGTGGGATACAGTTGGTAAATATGCGTCTATTTGTCATGCAACAAATATATTAGGCTGTAAAACCTTTATGGGTGTGAATTAAGTGTCAGTTAGTTCAGCATATTTTGTGTGTTTGTGTGTGTACAAATAGTGGTGTTTTTTTGGGGGGGGCAGAAATATATGCAGTGACACTTGTGCACAATTATTAGTAATGTGGAACAGAATACTTATTTGAAGGCGATACATGAGATTATATATAATTATATATATATATATATATATATATATATATATTTTTTATATATATTTATTGTGTGTGTGTGTACACACACACACACACATACACACATATATATATATATATATATATATATATATATATATATATATATATATATATATATATATCTCGCCTTCAAATAAGTATATGGTTCATGGTTTTTATACACGTATGTATAGAATTAATTACTGGTATACATATAATGTACAATAGATACATCATACACATTAATTTTAGTGTTTGTATACATAGAAATATATGTACGGGTGTGTCTGTGAACACGCGCACACAGCCCTTTTTCTATCCACTGCTGGATGAACGCCAAGAAATTGAGGTTTCACCTAAACTTGAAGTATTAATGCTTTTGGGATGGTATTAGTGGGTTTAATAACTTGCCTGTAGTCACTGCAGAGCCATAAATAACCATGCCTGCTCCCTCCTCTTCCTTCCTGCAGGCCTGACAGGCAAATTCCTGCAGTTGGTCGCGGTTAACGCTCGGAGCTGTACAGGTTTTGGCTGTTATAGTGACAGAGCAGTCACTCAGCTCCTCTCATTCAAGGAAATCTGGGCTGGGTTCCCATGCCTCGCACGCCGAGGAACAACCTGCTTTCTAATGATGAATCACCCGGAAGTTTCCGACCCCTGTCAGAGCACTAGTAATATTTCTTATATAGTGCTGCGTTATAGAACTTTGCAGGTGCCCGTAGTCCCTGCCCTGAAGAGGTTACAATCTAAAAGTGGTGCCTGAGGTACAGGGCCAAAGTGACCTCCCCAAGCTCACCAGGAGCGTTGACACTGGGATTTAAACTATGTTTCTCCCACTTTGAACGCAGTGAGCTATTGCTTCTGCCACGTATATAGACGCATTGTTACACACGGATGTGTACTCTATGTGCTGTATATCGCTATAACCAGGCACACGGTGCATCAAACATTAACCATGTGACAGCAGTAGGGGCTAGCTTTGCAGACAGATGTACATGCAGTGATCGACCAGGGGTGGGCAAAGCCGGTCCTCAAGGGCCACCAACAGGTCACGGTTTAAGGATATCCCTGCTTCAGCACAGGTGGCTCTCTCAGTCCCTGCTTCAGCACAGGTGGCTGATTGAGCCACCTGTGCTGGAGCTGGGATATTCTTCAAACCTGACCTGTTGGGGGCATCTTGAGGACCGGAGTTGATCACCCCTGCTTTAAAGAATACGGCCCATAATTGGCAAATGTTTCCATGATTATTTTTTGATTTGTTTCATCTGGATCCCTAGAACTATGGGATGAGTATTTTCCCATTAGTGTAACAACGGCTGAACTCTATGGAAATGTCGGGTTTCCAACCTTCTATGTTACTAGGTATGTTTTTTAAATTCGGTCGAGTCAGCTGTTCTTAAATGATATCTCGCTGATCTCTTTAAATCGTACACTGTAGCAATAGTGTTGGTGTATAGACACTGAAGGTAATCTACTTTTGTATTTACTGATCCACACTGCAACTACTTTTTCTTATTGACATAACGTTCCACTTCTAAGCGGAAAAATCCTATTTTATTGTATAAATACTGTAGCAGTCTTTCGAAAACATCATGCAACGTTTTCCCCCAATCTTCAATCAATTCCCCCCCCCCCCCCAAGTCAAATTCAATGCTAATTTAATCACTGCACAGTACTAGGACAGTATATGGTAGTTTGATTAGAATGTAAGCTCTCCAGGGCAGTGATCCTATCTCCCAGTGTGGAGTATTCTAGGTATTTTTATCCCTGCACTATGCTCTTATCCCGCAGTAATTCCCAGAGTACGTGTTAATATAATCCCTTGGCGTTTAGGTGCACATGCTATATACTGAACAGCTGCTGCTGCACCATATAGAAAGCAGGTTTATTATTTTTAATTAGACTAATCCTTTGGGGAAGCCACATGTGCATACAACATACGTTTTAGAGATACAATTTCCCTGGCACGACTATTTTTTAGCTTCTACAGATTCCGTCGCTCAATTAGAATAAATGCATAAAAAGCAATTGGGAAAGGTGAGGTTTGGCAAGGGTACTATACTCTAATTGCACCTAATGAACAGCTTATGTTGGTGCATTCAAAGGTATCGCAACCTGCAATAAATTCACACTTCAAGAGACATACCACCACTAGAAGTCTTGCGTTCACATAAGGTCGCAAAACTGTTCCAACTTGTGTGGGTGCACTGAGAGGAGCAATCCTTGCAATATCCTACGTGTGTTTTATTTTAATTATTTTTTCTTAATCAGTTCTGTAGTATTAATATTTGCTACCTTACTAGCAGTAATACTTGCTACTTTTTTTTAAATGTATTTATTTTTATTCAACTCTTAAAGGCATTTTTAATACACTGAGCGTCTTCTATAGCAGGTTTAGCCCACCTCCCCAGCAGTGCAAGATCTTTGTAAGTCCGCATCTATACTCTGCGCAACGCGAACAAAATGCAGGGGATCTAAGGGGCCGGCCATAGTGTGCGCGAGCGGCAGTTTTTTTCAGCCGACAAAGGTTTTTTTTAATTTGGTTCCAGGTCACGTGCGTGGTCAGCCAATAAGGGCGAACTGCTGACATGATGATGTCACGGCGCCGCCTCCCCGTAGCGAAATCCTACAGGCCACAGATCGCTGAAGCTACAGGCGTGCGCTCAAGTCCTCATGGCCCTGCTTCAGCATAGGTGGCTCCATCAAAGATGGACCCACCTGTGCTGAAGCAGGGATATCCTGAAAACCTGACCTGTTGGCGGCCCTTGAGGACTGGAGTTGGCCGCCCCTGGCCTATTAGATGGACATCCTAAAACATGTTCCTTTTTTAACCCTTTGAGTGTCCCATTCCGTAGCCGCTGCGTCATGGGGTCCGGCCTCCCGGCGGACAGTACGGTAGTGCCGACGTCTTGGACTGTGTTTTAGCTTTTCTCCTGTGATGCGCAGAAAGCGATCTGGCACGTGGGGGGAAACGACTCCTCTTCTGTTACTGTAATCCGTGACGCGCGCTGTCACATGATCGGGGATTACCCCAGTACTCCCTATCTCAATGCCGCGCACACCAATAAGAAACCTGCGACCGATGATTAAATTAAAATTAAACGGCCATTTTGTTTGCCCTGGAGGGGATACTAGCGCTACCCTCAGTGGTAAGTGTCTCAAGAATCCGGGTCGCCTGAGCCAAGTATAAAATAAAAAAGTGGGGGAGCACAAAGCGTATTATTGAAGCAAGCAATAGTGTTATTAATCCTTTATGACCGCTAGTGCATGGGTTAATGATATACAGCTGGGTCGCACTAATTATATACACACACCCCACGCTAATATACTGCAGCACTTTATGGGGGTGTATATATGACGTTTGAACACTATGAATGATAATGCACCGTGCATTGTTTCCTGGTGGTTGCGAGCTGTGATTAACATGTGAAGCGGTTTGGTGGTTGCCGGCAGTTTGTAACTTTGGGGACAGTTGCTAGTTAACGGGGCGATGTTGAAAACTTGGCATCGGGGAGGGGAGGGCTTCCGTTTGTCCCTGGAATAAAAGCATTTGGTTGGCAGACAGGGAGGAGGCGGCAGGCGCGGTGACGACGGTTGCCACATTTGACTTTCCAAAACAAAGCACCTGACGAGGAAAGTGGTGACACTCGGCAACACACAAGCATCACAAAGCCTCCGACCACAGCCTGTTCATTTGAAATGGGGAGTGTGTTGTGTTACAAAAGAGGCAGTCCAAGCAATATCCTACTAAAGGTTTTTGTTATTTGTTATAATCAGTTCTGTAGTATTTATTAGATAATGATTCTGGCTGCATTTTTTTATTTTTTATTCAACTCTTAATGCCATATTTTTTTTTTTTTGTTGTAAATTCTTTATTTGTAATCCACTTTTTTTTTATAACGGTAAACATTCAACACAGTGTAATACACTGCAAAACAATTGACATTTTTAATAATAAAAATGTACATACAATCACAAAACAAGTTAAAAAAAATTCAATTAAAATAAGATCTACAGTACAAACACTTCAAATCCATATTTAATAGTCCCAGTTGTAGCCATTATTTCCAAATTGGCAGATACTGTATCTCCTCTCTTAAATATAATCACATTATTCTGTTACCAATAAACTCTGGCCATGGCCGCCAGAGAATCTCAAATGTTAACCTTGTATCAGTTGTTATACAGTATGTGATGGTTGTTCCATCCTCACAACCTCCCATACTCTCGACTCCCATTGTCCCATAGTGGGTGCACCCAGCTGTTTCCAGTTGGCGACGATGGCACATCTTGCTGCATTCAGCATGGGTATAAACAGAGATTTCCGGATTCTGTGCCCCTTGATCCCTTCCCTGTTTAGCAATAAAATACTCGGGGTCTCTTGGGATTCTAATCTTGGTAATATTAAAAATCTGCTCCCCTATCACATCCCAAAAACACTCTACTGTGTACTCTTCCACTTCCACCAAATATGAAGCATTGTTCCCACCTCCCCACATCCTCCAGCACTTATTAGACGTTCCTGGGTAGCATTCGCTCAGTTTTTGTGGTGTGTAATACCACCGGTACATTATCTTATACACGTTTTCTAAGATAGGGGTTGACTTCGGGGAAGAGCTGGCATTTCTCCACATCTGTGTCCATTCGAGTGCCGAGTATTCCCTACCCAAGTTAATACTTCATGTCATTTTTAATTATTTTTAATCAACTGCGCATCCTTTCATTTCTATAGCGGGCTTTAACACACTTCCCCAGCAGTCGGGGTCGGCATGATGGCGGTTCCCTCTGTGCCCCTGCACCCATCCCCGCACTTTTCCCCATAACAAACTGATTTCCGATGGGGGGGGGGTAGAGCATGGGATCTCCTGTAAGTATCTCTTACCATGTCGGGAGACGACATCTCCTACAGCGTCCCGTCGTCATGGCACCGCGACGTCAAATGGCATTGGGTTGCTATGACAACGTGGCATCACGAGGCGTTGCCATGAAGCGATGCCGCATGGTGCTGCCACGTCACGCGTTGCCATGACCACGGGAAGCCGCGAGGTCGGAGGAGGGGATGCCGGACCAGGTTATAGGCCCCGCGGAAGTCCTTGAACCAAGCTTCGCAGAACTACAAGCCGGTCCTGCCAGCAGTGCAAGATTTGTTGCCAATATTCCCAGCAGTTTGAGCTGCAAACTGTAACAATAGATAATGATACCTTAGTTATTGGTTGAAACTGAAAGGCAGCCATTTAGTGAACCCCGGGAACCAGGATCTTTGCTGATCGATCACGGGAGAATCAATCGATCGGCAGCATGGGTAATTCGTTTTCAATAAAGATATTTAAAGGCTGCGCATATTAAAACAAAACAAGATCTAGATATAGAGTTTTGGGGTTTTTAATGTGCAACGAGGATTGCTTCTTCAAGTTGTGGATGGAGTTTCACCGCAGAGGTGGCTGTGAAGTATCATTGTAAAGCACAATGACATGGAAAGCCGTATACAAACACATTGGTGCAGCCGTCTCTAGGTTGGAATTTTAACCGCAATATCCCTTGCTCCATTCAGACATCTTTAAAAGTGACGGGGACCCTAACCCCCCCCCTCCCCCGCCCCACACCACCCAACCGGCCCAGGGGACTCATTCACGGTCGCCTTTCGGTGCCAGCTCAGATCTGCCTCTTTATGGCTGGCACACACTTCTGTTACACCCTTGCCATGGCAATGCATTATGGGTATATCAGAGACAGTAGCTGCACTGCGCTGGAAGCACGGTTCCAACCCACTTGTTGTGTTAATGGTTATGAAGCAGGGGGGTCTCTGCAGCTCCGGGGATCCCCTGCTTCCAGAGATACTTACTGGAAGGTGCTGCCAGTACTTAATGATTATTTCATCGCCCGTGGCACAATTTGCCATCTTCGCGTCCTATTGGCGCCCGTGCTGCGAAAGATTTAACCCTCCATATTGTTTTCCCAAACAGAAAAGATACGAGCGCAAATATCATTTACTAGTGAAAATTGTGAACACAAGTGTGAAAAAACAAAATATATATATATATATATATACTCGAAAAGAGCGCTGCTCTAGCTATCGGACTCAATCCAAGTCCAAGAAGGTAGTTGCTGCGAAAAATCAGGAGTGTAAATCGGTGCAGGCATATATGAAAACACAAATGGCAAATATAGTGCTATACAGTATACGTGCAGTGATAGATAAAGGATAAGTAATGCACACGCATGGGGCGTGAGTGTTTGAGGCAGTGTGGCTGTAACATACTCGATGTGGAATCTGGATTCCCTTGTAATGACGCTCGTCGGGGTCAGGTGAGTTTATTGAAGGGACGGGGATCCCACGTGCCAAAAACGGAGACGGCACAAACTGGTGCAGATTGCTTTTATATGCAAGTAAGACAACACAGGAGAGGACACACACCGCTCACTTAATCAACAATATCAGAATTATTTTAAATTCACGTGTCATAATTGTGACACAAATGGGTGCTGAATATGTACTTGAAGTTAATAATATTAACAATTGAATGAAAATGTGACAAATGTGACTTTGTCACATTTTCATTCAATTGTTAATATATGCAAGTAAGGCAAGAGATATTAAACTCGCAAGAAATATGCAAAAACAGGCGTTGGGACCACCCGCGGGTCAGCATCTGGCAGAGGAGACGGCTCTCCGTCCTCCACTGGTGGTCCTGCTGCGACGGCCGAGCACGGTGAGCAGATGGTGATACCAGGGAAGGTTGAACCCAATCTCAGAATCTCCTCCAGAAAGTCCTCCAGCCACTGGATAGTCCTCCTAGCGTCTACAGCTCCACCCTACGCGTTTCGCTCCGTCAAGCTTCCTCAGGAGTTAATGGTAATATTGTTTACCCAGCCTGGGTTATTACTGGGGGGGTGCCATTTGGATGGGAGACTCTCAGGAAGCTGGGGGTCCTGGTGCTGAACTTATGTTCCGAAGACTTCCCACCTAGATGGAATCGCACCCTTTTAAAAACCTTCCACCGTGGGAGCTCATCTTTGCGTCTAAGCAAAGGCAGTGAAGTGGTTAAGAATCTTGCATGAGACCAGCTAATATTCAACCCAGAAGCAGGTTAACCAGTTACAGGAACGTACACTCATCTGATTTTAATACGCACAGTACAGGGAGGCTGGAGGAATGTCACTCGCTGCTGTGTATCAGTGTCCTGGTTTACACTGAGCCACCTGTGCTGAAGCAGGGATATCCTGCTGAAAACCTGACCTGTTGATAGCTCTTGAGGACTGAAATTTGCCACCCATGGTTTAGATCAGGGGTGTGCGCAAACTGGGGGTGGGGGGGGCACGGTGATGGTGGTCACAGAGGCCCTGTGCTGCCCTAAAGGCATTTAAATGAAATGCCGGGGGACCGTGCGAGGCCTCCGTGATATTCCCTTGGCGTCAGGCGACGCATCGCCATGGCAACCCGGCTTCGCACGGCATTGTGATGTCACATGACCCCCTTTGCATCATTTGAGCCAGAGCCAAGCAGGGGGGGGGGGGGCGGTGCAGGGGGGGAAGTTTCTGCAGCCCTGGTTTAGGCTGGGGCCACGGTACTGCAGAACGCGCGGACGCACGCTGAGCGAACAGACTGCCTTAGGCAGTGTTCGCGTCCATGTGGCGTGCGGGCGCGTCCATGTGGAAGCAGGAGTTGGCGCGCGTTGCGTGAGAAATCGGTTAAACTGATTTCTCAGCGCGACAGGTCACGAGCGGTTCACCCAATGAGGGCAAACCAGCTCTGTAACGCCCCCAAGGCCCGTCCCCCATGGCAAGGGAAAGCACCCGCTTCCCCACAGCCTCCGCACGGGAGAAGGCGCCATGGCCCCAGCCTTGGGCCGAGTTCAGGGTGGGTGCTACGCGACGTGCGCGCTCTTGCATGCGCGCGCACGTCCGTCGCAATTTTGGCTTGTTCGTTTGAAAACTCCCAACTGAAACCTTCACCGGCGGCACAGTGCAGCGTTGACGCTGCTACTTTTTTTTGCCGCTACAACCCAAAATGACATTTTGGGCTACAGTCGCGTCACGTGAGTTGGTTCAGCGAACTAGCTCCGTGACACGTTCACCACGCCCCCAAACGCCACGACCCAACTCCTGCAGCCAAGGCACAGATCGCCGGACTGCAGGAGCGCGCAGCGGAGGCGCTCGCGGCCGGAGCACCCACCCTGAACTCGGCCTTAAGCTGGCTGTGTGTCCCAGGGTGTTCGCTAATTTTTGCAATGGTCAAAGCACATCCGCCCTCTGCATAAGAGCTCAGCAGCTTTAAAGGGCAGACGGCACCATCGGGACTTCCAGAACAGTCCGTCTACGAAGGCAGTTTTGTAATGGTGATTCCGAACAGTGTCCGCCGGACTGCAGCTTTAAATATGCATGTTAAATCCACCTCATGTTTTGGTTAACCTTATCAGTTCAAACCTTATCAGGATGGATGGCGGAGGACAAAGATCATGGTTGGTGTGAGCTGCAGGAATGAATCCTCTCGCTGCCAGGTTAATCTGCTATCGGATTTCAGCACTAAGCCCCTCTTTGCATCCTGCTCTGATCCCAGTCCCACGCCAGGCTGTTTGCATACACTTTGAATGTGCCGTGCAGAATCCTGGCTTCTCGGCCAGCAGCACTGGACGTCACAATGGCGTTTTAAAGGGTCAGTCCCTCCTAGCAGCAACGTGTACTAACGGCAGTGACCTGTTTCAGGGGTCACAGCTGGGGGATGCCTTTTTTTTTTTTTTTTTTTTTTTTACTAAAACCAGACCCCAAATAAAAAATAAAAGGAGCAGTCCTCATCTGGGTGTCAAAAATGAAAAGTACTGGTACCCAACGTCCCTACTTCCTAATGCAGAGGGAGTCATCTCCAGTCCTGAAGAGCCCCAGCAGATCAGGTTTTAATGATATCCCTGCTTCAGCATAGGTAGTTGTCATTCTGATTGAGCCACCTGTGCTGAAGCAGGGATATCCTTAAAACCTGACCTTTTGGTGACCCTTGAGGACTGGAGTTTGCCACCCCTGCCCTAGTGTGATCACGTTTCAGCCACGGCCTTTAACACTGACAGGCAGCTACGCCCGTGTTGGAGCGATTGGTGGACGTGCGACACCAATCCGTGTACAGGATGCCTTGTCGTGCATCCCGATCTGCGATGTCACCGCCCCCCGCATCGCTTGTTATCAGCTCCGATAAGTTCCTCCGCACGCACCCACACCCTCTCACTAAATGCAATAACCCCTTCACTGCCAGAGGGAACTGCAACGGAAGGAACAGTCCACCCTAACTAAGCTCCGTTTTTGGGGGGTTGGAGCAGGGGGTCCTACAGACCTGAACCGCACTAATTTTCAGCTCCGGAGACCCCCTCCCCGCTGGTTTCCGAGATACTTGCTGGGTGAAGTTACCGGTATAACTTATTGGCCTGAGATTTGGCAGCCATTTTGTCTTCCCTGAGAAAGTTTTGTGTGTTTTTTTTTTTTTTTTTTGTTTAAACCCGCTAACTTCACGGGTAAGTATTTCGGGGTTCGGGTGGGTACCCGAAGCTGAAAATAGTGGCGCTTGCTCTAGGGGGATCTGCGGTTCCCACCCTGTAATACATAATAAGTATAAACGCTCTGCGCTCTGCTCTCTTCTTTACAAACGCTCCGCTCTCTGCTCTCTTCTGTACAAATGCTCCGCTCCCTGCACTCTCTTCTGTATAAACGCTCCGCTCCCTGCGCTCTCCTGTATAAACGCTCCGCTCCCTGCGCTCTCCTGTATAAACGCTCCGCTCCCTGCTCTCTTCCAGGATGCTGCAGACACTTTGTGACGCTTTCTGGTGGCACAAACTCTGGCTGCCAGTGAATGTGACCTGGGCCGACCTTGAGGATCAAGAAGGTCGTGTGTATGCCAAAGCCTCCCACCTCTGCGTGACCATCCCCCTCGCCTTCCTCTTCCTGATCCTGCGATACCTGTTCGAAATGTGAGTATCCCGCGTCCATGTACAAGTGACTGAGCCCCCGTTAACTCGTTCACTGCCAGAGACCTGCAACACTAGGGGATCAGTCCCAGTGTCTCTGTCCGTAGCCAAAGCATGTTTAAAAATAAATAAATAAAAGTACTGGTAGTATTTATCCATTGGTACCCAACACACGGACTGCTGCTTACAATTTTATTCTGTCTATCATCCGGCTTACAGGCTGATGGTGAAATAATTGATTCATTTCTCGGGACACACTAAAGATGCCGCCATAGACTTTAATTGTTTTTTTTTACACAAACTGTTTTTAATAATGTGGCCGCTTTTGGAATTGTTGCTCCAACCCCCCCCCCCCCCCAATCTACTTAGACACTATACCATGTAGGCAGCCAAAATAACAACCTTTTGTAAATTATTTAACAATCTAATTGACACCCTTTTAACTAATATAACCATAATAAAAGCAAAGGGGGGTGAGGGGTTCCCCCTGGCAATTAATTACAAATTGCACCACATCTGGGTTATTGACGCCTTTGGTATCCAGATGTAACGCCTGTAAGCTGTGCGTTTTTGTTGTTGTAATATAATAAGTGTAGCTTCCCTGCCTCTTACCTTCACCTGCTCCTCATCTCCGCGACGTCGGCTCTGTGTAACGTCCCGTTGTCATGGCAACGCGTCGTCATAACAAGATGCCGCCGGAGATGTGGAGAAGGGAAGAGACAAATGTCGGTACTGGTACTCTGTACCGACCCGTACCCTCTGTACCGACCCGTACCGTCACAGAAAAAGCCATGCCTCTAAGAATTGAACCTTGTGTTCAAATTTACTTTGGAATAACTTGTTTGGCAAACCCCCCCCCCCCCCCCATTTAGAAGCCCTTAAATACAATTTGTCATAAATTTCCAGAGTAAGGGCAGTGAAATTTTTGCTTTTAGCATGGTTAGATTAGTTTGAAGAAGCTAATTGGATTGTCACATGATTGACTGAAGTTGTTCTATTTGCTTCAGATCGCTACAAGTGTATAGAGAGACTCCATATCCAACGGAGAAAGGGCCCATGTGCATAAAAACGCTTGTACAACTCTATCCTACCTAAGTTGGTGGACAGCTGAAAGTATATGGAGATACTCTGTATCATTCTATTGTGCTTCATTTTGCCTCCTCTGCAGTGTGGTTGCCAGTCCCCTCGCGAGAGCCCTCGGTGTAACGGATCAGGTTCGCTTAAAAGCCGCGCACAGCCCAGTGCTAGAAAAATTCTATAGCTGCTGTTCTAAGCATCCCAGACAGGTATCTATCTGCCTTACAGGTGCAATCACGGTTAGCTTACAAAAAAAAGCAATGTTTCGCAAGCAACTTCCTTACAGGGTCAGTCCCTCCTAGGACAAAAGTGACTGAAGGATAGTGAAGTTTAATCGGTTAACTGCCGTTGGATACTATTTTAAATCGAACAATTAGAAGTATTTTTATTTTGTAAACGTAACATTTCCATAGTAAAAACAAACAAACATACCACTTGTGTTGCATTTGCATGTCTGAGGCAGGTCTGCAGCCCTGCCTTTCCCCATTATCTCTTAACATAAACTGTGCTTCTACTGCAGCAAGGGATTCTGGGTAATGATATGAAAATGAGCACAGTGTCAGTCTTTTATTTCTTATTCATTTTAACAGGGACCCCTATAAGCCTATACGGGCCGCATTACACAGCTTTTCAGCACAGCATAGGTTAAAGAAGTGTAGAGCTAGTAAACCTACTCACAGACCGTTAAGTCTCATCAGTTTGGGGATGTAGTAAAGTAAAGAAAAACGTTGGGGGGAGGAGACCGTTTGTCAGTCCTCAAAGCTGCAGGAAAATGCTTTGTTCTGTTTCTTTGTCATAATGAAGCAACAAAAGTAGCTTATTTTGCTTCAATTTAGTGTTCCCACAGAAAAGAGAAACCCGTTTATTTTGCACACGATACAAATCTGGAAAACCGTTACTTTTTAAAGGGGATGGAATCTTTCTAAGGAAGCTAATTCTACTCGAGGCGTTTCAAAACTACTTTTACCCGAATGTGGGACTACAACTTTAATAAACACAGAATCACACTTAAAGCAAATATTTCCAACAACATTCAGCATAATGGCGGAGGGGAAAAAAAATAAATATATATATATAATTATTATTATTTTTATTCTTTATATATAACTTGTGAGCACATTCACATGGCTTAGACAGGTCTGCAACCCTGCCTTTCACCATTATCACCCAGCATACAGTGCTTCCACTGCAGCAAGGGATTCTGGGAAATTACATGCAAACGAGCACACAATACCAACTTAAAGTGTATGTAATTTAGTGCAACAATAAAAAGCAGTGCTGGGATGCACTCACGTAGTGAATTCTAGCGATGAGCCTTCCATAAAACCACCGTCCCATTTCTGGTCCTCTGGCTCTTGAGAGGTTAATTACAGTTGTGCAAGAGACGATCTGCAATGGTCTAAGGCTGTTTTATTACCAGGATTAAAAATAAAGAAATGCACGCACATAACCTGGTGGGTAAAAACCATGAATATAGGGAGGGGGGAGAGAGAGAGGGTGCTTGTCAATCGATTGTTTACTCAACCTCTAGCTCACTCTGTTGCTGTTAAGTTCAATAAACTGAAGGACAGATGGGTGTCTGCCTGTGCAAACTCTTACAGAACACACAGTGAGATCAGAGACAGAGAACAGCCAGAGGATATCTCCCCCCCCCCCCCCCCCACGTCTCGGCGTGTTTACAAACTGACTTTAACACTCCATGTAACAATATTTCGATGTCAGATGAGGGTAAAAAGGCGCCAATCACCCAAGTATGACCCCTTCAAGCTGTCGCTGCCTTTAGTGCACGGTGGTACTAGGAAGGATTGGCCCTTTTTAAAAGGTTATCGCTGCATGGGACTGGAATCTGACTCCGTTGCCTCCTGTGCTTGCAGAGCGATTTGGATAACCTCTCGCGGGCGAGCGGCTTCACTGTACGACAGGTCGAGCGATGGTTCCGCCGGAGGAGGAATCAGGACAGGCCGAGCTTGCTGAAGAAATTTCGGGAAGCCAGGTGTGTATTCCCGCGCCCGTCCGCTCCACGTAGGAACACTGGCCCCTAGTCGCTATGGTGCGAAGTTAATTGGGTTTGAATAGAGCTCGGAGAAGCCATCTTCTTGACGTGTGGAGTCGTGACCATCAATGTTGACCAGGTCTACTTGTCCCACCTCCAAGAGTCTTCCATCTGGTACAGGGGACCATTTTTGATCAGCACTTTTAAAGGTTCCTTTGCGTCAGTCTTGAGTGCGTGTGTATATATACTTTATATAATTAAAGCTGGAACTGGGGGGTCCTCCCAGAGCAGAACCCCTCTATTTTCAGCTCCGTTGACCACCCGATCCCCGAGGTTACTTTCTGGTTTGTTTTTTAATGGGCTTTAAATGGGTGTCCAAGAGGAAGCCGCAGTAGGCGGTACCTCATGGGAAAGGTGGTGGATTTTGGGAATAGCCTCCCAACAGAGGTGGTAGTGGCCAATACCGTAAGGGGATTTAAACATGCTCAGGATAGACATAAGGGAATCCTAAATATGAACCGTCTCCGCTAAGGTGGTAAGCCCCCAACATTACCCCATTCCCTAAAACCCTGTATCTTCACCCCCCTTTACTCCCCTCCCCCCCCCTTACTCCCTTTACCTGCCCTCACCACCCTTTACCCCCACTCACCACCCTTTACCCCCACTCACCACCCTTTACCCCCACTCACCACCCTTTACCCCCACTCACCACCCTTTACCCCCACTCACCACCCTTTACCCCCACTCACCACCCTTTACCCCCCCCTCACCACCCTTTACCCCCCCTCACCACCCTTTACCCCCCCTCACCACCCTTTACCCCCCCTCACCACCCTTTACCCCCCCTCACCACCCTTTACCCCCCCTCACCACCCTTTACCCCCCCTCACCACCCTTTACCCCCCTCACCACCCTTTACCCCCCTCACCACCCTTTATCCCCCCCTCACCACCCTTTATCCCCCCCTCACCACCCTTTACCCACCCCCTCCTCCCTCATCACCGTTACCAACCCCTCACCAATAAAATCCCTTAAATTAACCTACCTTGTTGGAGAAGCGGCCGAGTGCCCAGCGGCGGATCCGCTGCAGCGAAGGGTGCCTCGGCAGGCAAATCCCAGCACCAACTTGACACCTCAAATCCCAGCACCAACTTGACACCTCAAATCCCAGCACCGGTAAAACCGCCGCACCCACATTTCCAGATTGATTCCGAACAGGAGAGCGAGACAACGACCACATCGGGTCGGAGGTCTTACAGCAGATGGGGGGAAATGGTCCGACTCGGTCTGCCGTCAAATTCTGTGCGTCTACGCACCCGTCACTAGTGACTCGTGAGCGCCCCGTGTGGAATAGCTGTGCAGTGTTATTACAGACAGAAATGTCCGCGTGCTGGGCGTTCCAGCGCGATGCTTTAGAGCCGGTTTTCTGCCGTGCTTTAACGCGATCGGGGCTGGAGCTCTGCGCTCGTGTTCCTCCCTACACGTTGACGCCTGTTGTTCAGCGCTGTGCCTTCTTTTTGCAGTTGGAGATTCACCTTTTATCTTCTTGCTTTCATTGCTGGCATGGCGCTCCTTGTGGACGTAAGTAAGCGCGTGTCACCTGCATGGACTTTGCTTTCCTGCGCTGCCTCTCTCACTCCGGCACTCTGTCTTTTTGTTTTTGAGCTGATGAAGCCGCTTCCCAGCTCTGGAGAATGGAAGTTCCAGTTTCTCCGGCACGGGGAAGCCGTTTCACAGCATCTTGTATAGGGCATTGATTTCTCCCCATTGCGGGGAGGTTTCTGTTTTCTCCTGCGTGACGACAGAAATGGGCAGAGGAGACAGAACGTAGTGAGCGGGGATAGATGGGACAGACTGGGGACAGTGATGGAGAAAAGGGACAGGGACCGTTTTTTGTTTCCCCCTTCTCCCACGTCTCTGTCCCTTTCCCCGTCTGTCCCCCCTTTTCTCTGTCTCTGCCTCCCTCTTTTCCCCGTCTCTCTGCACCCCCCCCCCCCTTTTCCCCGTCTCTCTGCTCCTGTCCTCCCTTTCCCCTCCACCCCAGCCCCCCATCTCTCTCTCTGTCCCTGCCCGTCGGTTTCTGCTCCTGCAGTGTCGCCTTCCTTGGCACAAGTGACTGCGGGAAGACTCCAAGCTGCCACCGACGGTAACAAACAGGGACATATGTGGGTGTTTCGGTGAACCTCTTCAATACCAGCACTAAATGGTGTTTATTTTATTTTCGAATGAAACTATGATCTGTCCTAGAATTTACAGTGTACTGTAACGCTCCGTCTAGGCCCATATTTACTAAGCGGTGCTATTACATACGATACCCTCTGGCCCCGGAAGACACCTTAGAGCCCTTTCACACGAATAAGGTGTATTCTTTCGGCAGAAGTTGTTTTGCGGAGCAGCACCATTTCGTAGATCTGAGCCCCAATCTCTCCCTCGGACGGTACTTGTGTGATGGAATGTTTTTCTGGCCAAAGATTATTAGTAAGCTGACCCTTCAATGCGTTTCTGAGACAAATGGTTACACTGTTCTATCTTAAAGTCTATACACATAATTAAAGAGCATTTGTGAACACTTAGCGGCTGGGTCTGCAAGGGTCTGTCAAGCCAATGGGTATCCTTTTAATGCAACGGTAACACAACTAATGTGCGTTTCTTGGTCTTTGCAGAAGCCATGGTTTCACGATCTCCATGAGGTGTGGAGAGAGTTCCCCAGGCAGGTAGGTCACTTGGGAGACGCACCATCTGAGCCACATAAAGGCATTTGGGAGGGTCGCTTTGCATGGTGTCCAGACCTCACACAAATCAAATACGCTTTATTGGCATGACGAAAGAACGTTTCAGTATTGCCAAAGCATGAATAACAGTGGGTAGGGTATAATGGTTACACAGTACATGAATAACGGGGTAGGGTATAATGGTTACACACTACATGAATAACGGGGTAGGGTATAATGGTTACACAGTACATGAATAACATTGGGTAGGGTTTAATGGTTACACAGTACATGAATAACAGGGGGTAGGGTATAATGGTTACACAGTACATGAATAACGGGGTAGGGTATAATGATGATACAGTACATGAATAACGGGGTAGGGTATAATGATGATACAGTACATGAATAACGGGGTAGGGTATAATGGTTACACAGTACATGAATAACGGGGTAGGGTATAATGGTTACACAGTACATGAATAACAGGGGGTAGGGTATAATGGTTACACAGTACATGAATAACAGGGGGTAGGGTATAATGGTTACATAGTACATGAATAACAGGGCGGTAGGGTACAATGGTTACACAGTACATGAATAACAAGGGGTAGGGTATAATGGTTACACAGTACATGAATAACATTGGGTAGGGTATAATGGTTACACAGTACATGAATAACAGGGGGTATGGTATAATGGTTACACAGTACATGAATAACGGGGTAGGGTATAATGGTTACACAGTACATGAATAACGGAGTAGGGTATAATGGTTACACAGTACATGAATAACAGGGGGTAGGGTATAATGGTTACACAGTACATGAATAACATTGGGTTGGGTATAATGGTTACACAGTACATGAATAACTGGGGGTAGGGTATAATGGTTACACAGTACATGAATAACGGGGTAGGGTATAATGGTTACACAGTACATGAATAACAGGGGGTATGGTATTATGGTTACACAGTACATGAGTAACGGGGTAGGGTATAATGGTTACACAGTACATGAATAACAGGGGGTAGGGTATAATGGTTACACAGTACATGAATAACAGGGGGTAGGGTATAATGGTTACACAGTACATGAATAACGGGGTAGGGTATAATGGTTACACAGTACATGAATAACATTGGGTTGGGTATAATGGTTACACAGTACATGAATAACTGGGGGTAGGGTATAATGGTTACACAGTACATGAATAACTGGGGGTAGGGTATAATGGTTACACAGTACATGAATAACGGGGTAGGGTATAATGATTACACAGTACATGAATAACAGGAGGTAGGGTATAATGGTTACACAGTACATGAATAACAGGGGGTAGGGTATAATGGTTACACAGTACATGAATAACAGGGGGTAGGGTGTAATGGTTACACAGTACATGAATAACAGGGGGTAGGGTGTAATGGTTACACAGTACATGAATAACAGGGGGTAGGGTATAATGATGATACAGTACATGAATAACGGGGTAGGGTATAATGGTTACACAGTACATGAATAACAGGGGGTAGGGTATAATGGTTACACAGTACATGAATAACATTGGGTAGGATATAATGATTATACAGTACATGAATAACAGGGGGTAGGGTATAATGATTATACAGTACATGAATAACGGGGTAGGGTATAATGGTTACACAGTACATGAATAACAGGGGGTAGGGTATAATGGTTACACAGTACATGAATAACAGGGGGTAGGGTATAATGGTTACATAGTACATGAATAACAGGGCGGTAGGGTATAATGGTTACACAGTACATGAATAACAAGGGGTAGGGTATAATGGTTACACAGTACATGAATAACATTGGGTAGGGTATAATGGTTACACAGTACATGAATAACAGGGGGTATGGTATAATGGTTACACAGTACATGAATAACGGGGTAGGGTATAATGGTTACACAGTACATGAATAACGGAGTAGGGTATAATGGTTACACAGTACATGAATAACAGGGGGTAGGGTATAATGGTTACACAGTACATGAATAACATTGGGTTGGGTATAATGGTTACACAGTACATGAATAACTGGGGGTAGGGTATAATGGTTACACAGTACATGAATAACGGGGTAGGGTATAATGGTTACACAGTACATGAATAACAGGGGGTATGGTATTATGGTTACACAGTACATGAGTAACGGGGTAGGGTATAATGGTTACACAGTACATGAATAACAGGGGGTAGGGTATAATGGTTACACAGTACATGAATAACAGGGGGTAGGGTATAATGGTTACACAGTACATGAATAACGGGGTAGGGTATAATGGTTACACAGTACATGAATAACAGGGGGTAGGGTATAATGGTTACACAGTACATGAATAACATTGGGTTGGGTATAATGGTTACACAGTACATGAATAACTGGGGGTAGGGTATAATGGTTACACAGTACATGAATAACTGGGGGTAGGGTATAATGGTTACACAGTACATGAATAACGGGGTAGGGTATAATGATTACACAGTACATGAATAACAGGAGGTAGGGTATAATGGTTACACAGTACATGAATAACAGGGGGTAGGGTGTAATGGTTACACAGTACATGAATAACAGGGGGTAGGGTGTAATGGTTACACAGTACATGAATAACAGGGGGTAGGGTATAATGATGATACAGTACATGAATAACGGGGTAGGGTATAATGGTTACACAGTACATGAATAACAGGGGGTAGGGTATAATGGTTACACAGTACATGAATAACAGGGCGGTAGGGTGTAATGGTTACACAGTACATGAATAACAGGGGGTAGGGTATAATGGTTACATAGTACATGAATAACAGGGCGGTAGGGTGTAATGGTTACACAGTACATGAATAACAGGGGGTAGGGTATAATGATGATACAGTACATGAATAACGGGGTAGGGTATAATGGTTACACAGTACATGAATAACATTGGGTAGAGTATAATGGTTACACAGTACATGAATAACAGGGGGTAGGGTATAATGGTTACACAGTGCATGAATAACATTGGGTAGGTTATAATGGTTACACAGTACATGAATAACGGGGTAGGGTATAATGGTTACACAGTACATGAATAACATTGGGTAGGGTATAATGGTTACACAGTACATGAATAACAGGGGGTATGGTATAATGGTTACACAATACATGAATAACAGGGGGTAGGGTATAATGGTTACACAGTACATGAATAACAGGGGGTAGGGTATAATGATGATACAGTACATGAATAACGGGGTAGGGTATAATGGTTACACAGTACATGAATAACATTGGGTAGAGTATAATGGTTACACAGTACATGAATAACGGGGTAGGGTATAATGGTTACACAGTACATGAATAACAGGGGGTAGGGTATAATGGTTACACAGTACATGAATAACATTGGGTAGGGTATAATGGTTACACAGTACATGAATAACAGGGGGTAGGGTATAATGGTTACACAGTACATGAATAACATTGGGTAGGGTATAATGGTTACACAGTACATGAATAACAGGGGGTATGGTATAATGGTTACACAGTACATGAATAACAGGGGGTAGGGTATAATGGTTACACAGTACATGAATAACGGGGTAGGGTATAATGGTTACACAGTACATGAATAACAGGGGGTAGGGTATAATGGTTACACAGTACATGAATAACAGGGGGTAGGGTATAATGGTTACACAGTACATGAATAACGGGGTAGGGTATAATGGTTACACAATACATGAATAACAGGGGGTAGGGTATAATGGTTACACAGTACATGAATAACATTGGGTAGGGTATAATGGTTACACAGTACATGAATAACAGGGGGTAGGGTATAATGGTTACACAGTACATGAATAACATTGGGTAGGATATAATGGTTACACAGTACATGAATAACAGGGGGTAGGGTATAATGATTATACAGTATATGAATAACAGGGGGTAGGGTATAATGGTTACACAGTACATGAATAACAGGGGGTAGGGTATTATGATTACACAGTACATGAATAACAGGGGGTAGGGTATAATGGTTACACAGTACATGAATAACATTGGGTAGGGTATAATGGTTACACAGTACATGAATAACAGGGGGTAGGGTATAATGATGATATAGTACATGAATAACGGGGTAGGGTATAATGGTTACACAGTACATGAATAACAGGGGGTAGGGTATAATGGTTACACAGTACATGAATAACAGGGCGGTAGGGTGTAATGGTTACACAGTACATGAATAACAGGGGGTAGGGTATAATGGTTACATAGTACATGAATAACAGGGCGGTAGGGTGTAATGGTTACACAGTACATGAATAACAGGGGGTAGGGTATAATGATGATACAGTACATGAATAACGGGGTAGGGTATAATGGTTACACAGTACATGAATAACATTGGGTAGAGTATAATGGTTACACAGTACATGAATAACAGGGGGTAGGGTATAATGGTTACACAGTGCATGAATAACATTGGGTAGGTTATAATGGTTACACAGTACATGAATAACGGGGTAGGGTATAATGGTTACACAGTACATGAATAACATTGGGTAGGGTATAATGGTTACACAGTACATGAATAACAGGGGGTATGGTATAATGGTTACACAATACATGAATAACAGGGGGTAGGGTATAATGGTTACACAGTACATGAATAACAGGGGGTAGGGTATAATGATGATACAGTACATGAATAACGGGGTAGGGTATAATGGTTACACAGTACATGAATAACAGGGGGTAGGGTATAATGGTTACACAGTACATGAATAACATTGGGTAGGGTATAATGGTTACACAGTACATGAATAACAGGGGGTAGGGTATAATGGTTACACAGTACATGAATAACGGGGTAGGGTATAATGGTTACACAATACATGAATAACAGGGGGTAGGGTATAATGGTTACACAGTACATGAATAACATTGGGTAGGGTATAATGGTTACACAGTACATGAATAACAGGGGGTAGGGTATAATGGTTACACAGTACATGAATAACATTGGGTAGGGTATAATGGTTACACAGTACATGAATAACATTGGGTAGGGTATAATGGTTACACAGTACATGAATAACAGGGGGTAGGGTATAATGATTATACAGTATATGAATAACAGGGGGTAGGGTATAATGGTTACACAGTACATGAATAACATTGGGTAGGGTATAATGGTTACACAGTACATGAATAACAGGGGGTAGGGTATAATGATTATACAGTATATGAATAACAGGGGGTACGGTAACTACCACCACACTTTGAGCCACTCTACAACAAATGTAGTAAGAGGAATGCACACAGGCACATATCCAATAAGCAGTCTTCTGCTCGCTTCACTTGGAATGGGCCATTGTGTCTGGGAGCAAAGCCCCCGCAGTGTGCGGTGATCTAGAAACCTGATAACTCTCTTTTTCTCTCTTCTCTTTTCTCTTCTCTCTTTTTCGCGCTCTCTCTCTCTCTCTCTCTCTCCCAGACCATGCTGCCTTCCCAGTACTGGTATTACATGATAGAGCTGGGCTTCTACTGGTCTCTTCTCTTCAGCGTCGCCTTCGATGTGAAACGGAAGGTGGGTATTTTAACCCCTGCTGCAAAGTGTGTGTGTGTGTGTGTGTGTGTGTGTGTGTGTGTGTGTGTGTGTGTGTGTGTGTGTGTGTGTGTGTGTGTGTGTGTGTGTGTGTGTGTTGGACAGAGGCAAAGAGAAATTTACTATGCGTCACTGGCCCCTCTGACCTAGTTCAAGCTTTAGGCCGCGATTTTATACTGGCGGCTCGCGACGCTGGAACAAACTAATGAAGGCGAGCGCTACGGAGCGACAGATAATACAAGAGACAAATGAAATTTGTTTTTGGAGCGCGACGGCCATGTCACGTGAGCGGTTCTCCCAATGAGGGTGAAGCGCTCACGTGACATCACGGCCACGCCTCCCGGAGCCTCCAGCCTGCAGTGCATGTTTCGCTCGCGCGACGTCCGTATAATCGCGGCCTTAATCATTATGCCTGTGAATCGCCTATCCTAACCCGTCATAACCCGGTATCTCTTTCTACACCTCTTTGGTGTGTGTGGGGGTGTGGTTGTGTCTCTATATAAAAAAAATAGATAATGTCCACGGCACTCCAGAATTAGAAAAATATCAATTTAAATAAATTAACTTGAAATAAATTTAACATCATGAGAAACAAACAATAAAATCTGAGCGACGTTTCGCCAAAAGAACGGACCTTTCTCAAGCTTGCCGTCGTTCAGATGTAATTGTTCGTAGCTCATGATGTGTTAAATAAATGTATATGTATATTTTTCTAATCCTGGAGTGCTGTGGACATTTTCTATTTTTCCGATCCGGAGCGCTGAACACGGATCGTCCAGCGAGCGCCTAATCCTACAGCGAAGTCTCTACTTTTATTTTATTTATCACCAGGAGGGCTGTAACCAAATGTAGTATTTCTATATATCCCTATATGTGTGTGCACGTGCAGAGCTGATTATGTGTGAGTCTGTGTGCAGATTGGTGTGTCGGTGAATTTGTGCAGTGGTTAAAGAGCATTGGGTGCTGGTATTAGGGGGTTCAGCAGGTATAGAGGGCACCATTAACCTTTTAGCTGCAAGAAGGACCATCAATTCATCGCTCTGCGTGTTCTATCGCCCCGCGCGCCGGCATGTGGTCTCGCCCCGCGCGTCGGGGGGTCGCTGGCCCCTTGGACAGTGGAGGGATTTAGCCTGTTGTCCCTGTCTGAGCCAGGTCACTGATCTGTCCCCATATCAAGATGTCATCTTCTGTCCCTTCCAGGACTTTAAAGAACAGATTGTCCACCACGTGGCCACAATCGTCCTCATCAGCTTCTCGTGGTGCGCCAACTACATCCGCGTGGGCACCCTGATTATGGCTGTGCACGACGCCTCCGACTATTTCCTGGAGGTAAGAGGCTCACCCAGCGGGCACATCGAAACCCGCACCTCAGGTGGCTGACCAATTATATTTCCTCATGCACCCCAGTTATGTGATTAGGGGCATTGATGAGCAACAGGTGGCCCTTGGGCTTCACCTGTGACCCCCGCCCCATATCCCCTCCCTTATCCCAACCACTGGCCACCCAAGTATGCCACTCTCTTCCCCAGTGCAGAGGGAGGGGAGTGCAATGATAAATACTGGGGCAGTGGTCTGTGCTAATGACTAATTCCCAGGGTAAGGAGAGGAGTGGGAGATGGTAACAAGGAGCTGGACACGGGCATTTGAACTAGCCTCCCCTCCCATTGTTTTCAGAGTAAGTGCCACTCTGTAATGTGTGGCCCTAGAGGTATATCCTGCTGCCCGTCACTAATGGGGGATGGATTATCTTTGTCTGACATCACTGAGTGTTCAACAGGAGTTTGCACAGGCAAAGCCCCCTCTCGTTTTTGGTTCTCTGAATGAGGAGAGGGTGGGGTAAAGGCAAAGCAAACCCTCCCCTCTCCGCCATTCAAAGGCCCCGAAGAAATGCAATCTGTCTTCACTTTCCAGAGAAACTATAGCAGCCACGTATTTGCTGTTCGCACGGTTAGATTAGATAAAGGAAACAAAATAGATTGCAAGTTGTTTACGCAAGGTTGTTTTTTTGGGCGGCTTGGTTGAGTTGCACCTTTAAAACAGTTGTACTGTATAATCTTACTTGGCAAGGAGAGTTGGGGCTGCATAGAGCTACTCGGCATCATTATAGTGCACTGCCCTCTTTGGACAATGGCAACAGGGAAGTATATTGTAACGCAGGGGTGCGCAAAGTAGGGGTGTGGGCGTGAGATTTTACAGGGGGACACACGGCGGTTAGAGACCCCTCGCTCTTCCCAAAGGCATTTAAATTAAATTATGCCGGCGGACCGCGCGAGGCCTCTGCAACGTCCCTTCCGGTGACACGTCGCCATGGCAACTTGACGTCACATGACCCCGCGGCGTCATGAGCCAGGGTAAGACAGGGGGGGTGGGGAGAGGGTTCGCGCTCCCCTGTTGTAATGTGCAGACCGAGCACTTTGGGACTGTGACCTTGATACAGTGTCACCCTATTCCCTGCTCTCTCGCAGTCTGCAAAGATGTTTAATTACGCTGGCTGGAAGGAGACCTGTAACGGTATCTTCGTGGTGTTTGCTGCCGTCTTCATCCTGACGAGAATCGTTATCTTTCCCTTCTGGTGAGTATCTCCCAAACTGCAGCAATCCCTTCTCTGAGCAGGGAACCGTGCATGGAACATGTAGCACGTTCAAAGAGAGATCGCCATTCAAAGGGGCAATCCATGCAATATCCTACGTGTGTGCGTAATAAATCCGTTCTGTAGTATTAGATAATACTAAATAGATTTTAAAAATCAACTCTTAATGCCATTTATAATTAGTTTTAATGTACTGAGCATCCTTTGTTTTCTATAGCAGGCAGTGCAAGATCTTTGCAACACTTTCCTCTTGGTGATTAATTTGTTGCCAATATTCCCAGCAGTTTGAGCTGCAAACTGTAACAGATGATGTTAATATAAGAATACATTGTAGCTGCTGAGTTTAACCGACTGAAGGATTGATTGAAACTGAAAGGCAGCCATTTAGTGAACCCTGAGAAGCACAATCTTTGCTGATTTGATCCCAGGAGAACGAATTGATCAGCAGCTTAGGTAATTAATTTTCAATAAAAGTAATCAAAGGCTGCATATATTATAACCAAAAAAATGAGGTAGCGCTTGGATTGCTGCTTTGAAATCTTTTTTATTTGAGGGCTGATGCTGTACTTTTCCCTAAACCGTATGTTTTTTTTTCTTCTTACTGTACCTATTTGAATAATTATGAAAGGTTTATTAAATTAACCCCTTCACTGCCAGAAGGCTACTGCTGGCGTTGCAAAGATGAAAGATTTAATTTACCTGATATAATCAGGCTGGAATTCCATTGGGTTCAGAATGCTCTATAAGTGACAGCAACATGTTTAATAGGGTACAGTGGCGGCAGCTTTTGTTTGATGTAATGCCGGCAGCATGCCGGGATCTACTCCGGCTGCCGCCAGTCAAAACCGCGCGCCACCGCGTTTCCCCCACGCACCCCCCCTTCACTTCGCGCGCAATTTACCCCCCCCTTCCCGGCTCCTGCTCTGCCCCTCTGCTTCCCAGCACCCCCGCTTACCTTACTTTAATCTCCAGGGGTGTCGGGGAAGCCGGGCGCGCACGTGACTGTGACGTCACAGTGCGCCGCAACGTTCCGCGTCTCCACGCTTCGCACACGCACCCGGCCGGCGGCATTTCTTCAAATAAAAGCTGCCGCTACTGTAAATCGGGGTTTCTCAACAGCAGTGCTTAAGACCTCCCCCCCCCCCCCCCCCCCCTCAAACAGGTCAGGTTTTCAGGATATCCCTATTTCAGCACAGTTGGCTCAGTTCAAGACGGAACCACCTGTGCTGAAGCAGGGATATCTGGAAAGCCTGGCCTGTTGGTGGGGGGGGGGATGAGAACCGGAGTTCAGAACCCCTGGGTTAAATGAAGGTGATTAACACCTGTTGTGTTTTTTTTTTGTTTTTTTTAACAAATCAAACAAGTAACATAATTTGCAATAATTGCTTAAACTTGTAATGCATGAACAGTAACGAGTGCATTTGAGTGTTTTTGCAATCTCTGCCTAATCTGATAAAGAATCCTGGGAGGGTCCAAAGCTTGGAACATATCAACTTGTTGTTTGTCCGATGAAAGTTATCACTACCTTACGTCTCCTCACTCCTTTGTTATTTTTACGCGTGCAAGAAATCAGCAACACTGCTCCCCACCCTTCTAATCTCCCACGATTAGCTGTATTTACAGTTTACAAACCAGTCCTCATTGTTCATCTCTGCGTTGGTTTGCTTGGCTAACGCTGGCAGCAAAATTATAGTAATAGATGGGTATCACAAAATATAGCGCTCTGCCCCAGGGGGGCTCACCTCCAGGTGGCTGAGCCTCTGATTGAGCCACCTGTGCTGAAGCTGGAATATCCTGAAAACCTGACCTGTTGGAGGGTGGGGCTTGAGGACTGGAGTTGAGCCCCCCTGCTCTGCCCAATATATCGCACACCCTGTGAGGCTAATTAGGGGTTAAATCCCAGTGATGATTTACAGCGGGTACTACAATCCCTCTTGGAATGAGAACTGACTCTGTTTAGATAAAGGTGTTTGGTTGAACAGAAGTCTCTACCAGGACACGGCCCTGCAGCCTGGGAAACCCACCGATTCTCTCAATCCTTTTTAGTAGAGAAACAATGAGTTCTCGTTGGCGCAGATGGGCTAATTATAATAGACAGCAACCAATCGTTGGTGATGGGTATCAATCACGTGATGATCCCGCTGAGTTTGTGCCATTGCACGCACACGGGGTAATTGTTGGCGTGATGAGACATGTAATGGTGTGGAATCCTTTTTAAGAGCGATCCATCACACAGACACATTGTGCTATTGTTTTTGTCTTTTAAACGTGCAGATTCCCAACCATTTCATTTCTTGACATCACACCATCAAGCGCCCTGCGTGAGTGCCTAAGGCCCGTAATACAGTGGGCGCGCTTGCTGCGACGTGCGTATGCGCGGCACTTATAGTTGGCTGTGGTTAGCTGCCCATTCTATGCTATGGCCGCGGTGCGCAGGGCAGTGAGCGTGGAGCTGGGCGACAGGGGGGAAGATTAAGAAAAGTATGTATTCGCGCCGCTGTAGTGTGTGTGTGTGTGTGTGTGTGTGTGTGTGTGTGTGTGTATATGTTTATCAACGTAGCACAATAAAAATAATTTTTATTCATTAAATTATTACTCAGACACTCACACACACTACCTTGCAAGCCTGTCGCTCACAGCAGCACGGACCCGTACACACAGTGTGCGGCATGTACACACGCGCCCACTATATTACGGGCCTTACTGCACAAACTCGGCTATATCATCAACTCACTTGACACTTATCACCAACAATTGGTTCCTATCGTATCATTAACCCTTTCCAGTAGGACCCATCTGCATCATGAGAACTAATTTGTTTTTCTATCAGCCAAATTGGTTTAAAGCGAGATCAGGGACGGGCAATGGTTATCCACTTTTGTGTCCAAAGCCCTCTCCCTCCTTAAACCCTTCTTAGGCTAAGGCCCCGCTCCCAGAGTCAGCGCGCCCGCACTGCAGACAGGCGAGGCGCTGACCTACACAGACCGAGATATGCTGTCTGTAGGGAGTGGGAAGCTTGAGCGGGAGGGGGGGCGTGGCTTGAGCGGAGGGACCTGCTACTCTTCCCCCCCCTCCCTCCACGGCTCGGGCTGCTGATTGAAGGTAAGTAAAGCAACACACACACACACAGAGGCAGGCACTCACGCACTCAGGCACACACATACACACACACAGACAGGCACTCACGCTGCTTTCACTCCACACTCCTCCCCGCTCCCCGAAGCCTCTCCTCCTCCCGAAGCCTCCCCTCCCCATTGGCTCACAGCCACACCACGTGACGCGTCAACGCTAGGGATCACCATTCTCTTGTATCCCATAGCGGCTGACGCGCCACAGCGTGTAGTAAGCTGTGCAGCCAGGGGGGACCGGGACCGGCTCCGCAGGATTCCCCTGCTGGTGGGGAACTCGCGTGTGGCCGCCCGCGCCACCGAGCGCAGCGGGACCGAGGCCTTACTCGCTGCCCCACACCTCTGGAATGCCTTCCCCTCAATACCCGACTAGCACCCTCTCTATCCACCTTTAAGACCCATCTTAAAACACACCTCCTTAACGAAGCCTTTCCGGTAGCTCTTTGGCTGACACTATACACCTCATGCATAAAGCTTGGCCCCCTGCAGACGCACTTACAGGACACCTTCCTACTGTCTCTGTACGTTCTTCCTACTTGTCAATAAGATTGTAAGCTCTTCGGGGCAGGGACTCCTTTTCCTAAATGTCACTTTTATGTCTGAAGTGCTTATTCCCATTATGTGTTTTGTATGATTTTTTATTTATATGATTATTACGTGTATTACTGCTGTGAAGCGCTATGTACATTAATGGCGCTATATAAATACGTACAATATAGTGTTTTTTTGTTTTGTTTTTAAATGTGACGGTCGGAAGAAAATCAAAATGTAAACCATTTGACACTAGAACCAAATGAGTGAACATTTTTATTTTAAGTGCAGTTGGCAAATACATAGGCTTTGCCATGTGGTGCTCGCTCTTCTGGCAAGAGAAAGGAGCTAAGTAACTGTACCTGTGTCCTTCCTCAGGATCCTGCATTGCACCTGGGTTTACCCAATGGAGATCTATCAACCCTTCTTCGGTTATTACTTCTTCAACGTGATGCTCTGGGTGCTCCAATGTCTGCACGTCTTCTGGGCATATCTCATACTCGGCATGGCCCACAAGTTTGTCACAGGGAAGGTAGGACAAAGGTTCCGTATTTGGGGGTGACATGGCTCAGTGGGCAAACTTGAGATGGTAACATGGTCTTCTAGTATCGCTGAGCTAGTTCAATATAACATGTAGAAAGTGATGCAGCGCTGTACTTGACCTTCCTACAGAGATTACAATCTTGCCCAAGGTTACTAATAGAGCTGACGTTGGGATTCGAACTGAGTTTACCCACTTCAAAGGCAGTGACTTTGCCACTGGGCTTGTGTCAACATAACTATTCTGAGCACTTCAGACATACGTCTACAACACTGACGTGCCCCTACAGATTTGTATGTGCTAGGGAACTATAAGATTAATAATGCATAGTAATTGTTCTATGGACTGTCTGCACATCCCAAGCTTCACACAAGGAGTCTCTAGGTCTGTGTTTAGACTTTTCAGTATTGCTTGGCCTGTATTGTCTTTAACAAGCATCTCTCGCTTTCTCTGTCTCTCTAGCTGGAGCAGGATGAGCGAAGTGACCGAGATGAGACGGATATTTCTGATGAAGAGGCAGAGGAGCCCGCTAAGAACGGACTAGTCTCCAATGGCCACTCAATGCAAAACAACAACCATCATAAAGCTGATTGACCGTGGAGCCGGGGGGATCCGCTGCTTCCTCCTCAGACCACTTCCTAAGGGAAGAATGTTAAGGAACAGCTCAACCCCCACACCCATCTCCCCAACCAACTAAAAATCTACACTATTGTAACGCACATGGGCAGGACATCTCAGAGTAGCTGTCCATGTAACCTCCGCTGAGCCTTGGAAGGTCGGAGTCCTGAACTTCTGTATAAGGACAGTTTTTAGAAGACATTGTGCAGTAGGTTTTGGCTGCAGGTGCCTTTCGACTATGAAAAAAACTAAACTCGCGTCATCTCTAAACCCTACACATATATGAACTGGTCTCATCTTTTGACCACTCTCCAATAGTACTCGCTGCTCGTTCCTTGCAGGAGAGAAGGATTGGTAGACACCAGACATTTTTCTATGGAATTCCACCCTTTTTTTTTTTTCCCCGGACCATGAGAATTTGAGGACCAACCCCTTACCCCACCTCCTTTTTTGTTCTTTCTTATTGGTTTTCCATTCTTGACTCTTTGCTTTCTCTTGCTCTGAAATCCAGTGATCACTCCTCTGCTACTGTAGCTGTATGTCCAGCTGTAGACTTCTTGACTGGAGAATGAGTCATATGACCTGGAGATAGACTGATTTTTTTTCTTTCCTTATCCTGAGTTTCAAACTTAACTCTCCCCGTGTTGGTTCTACCGCGTAGAAGGCGGATGGGTTTTTGCCATTGTCTGTTGAAGTGTTTTGGAAGGCATGTAACAAACCCAACGTCTTCCACGGACCCTTCCATTTGTGAACCATGAACCTTCTCCAAACCCTTGTACACCTGCTCTATAGCCCGAGTGGTTATGCTGCTGCTAACCTCTTCTGTGGAGGACCTTCAGCAGCTGGCAATTGTATGTGCCACATCATGGGTATTTATAGGATATTTTGACCATGCATAAGAATATATATTTTGTTAACTCCTTCTGTGCCAGTGGTCATCAATGCATCGCCATAGTGTGTTGTTGGTAGCAAAGATTTGAATTCCGTGCTGGCGCTGTGGCAATGAAAGGCTTCAAACAAAAGTATTAGCTACCCATAAATCACCCCATTGTTTAATGAGGTTTTGTTTGTAGCCAATCAAATTTGTCTTTCCCCTAATTAATCATGTTGAAATGTTTATGCTCCTAATTACATTGACCCCTCTGAACATCATCTGGTCACCTGCTCTACAGCCCAGTAATGAGCCAGGTATGATACAGATGAGGTACAATTTGCCAGGTGCACCTTTAAACTAGACCATGAATGAATTGTTTCCAATCACAGAGCCTCGTGTTCCTAAACCTACTGCGGTATTTAAGGCTTTTTTTTCTTCCTTTTACTGGCTGTAGCTTTGGAACTTGTTTTACCTGTAGGATCAGGGCTCTGTCTTTATTCACTGAGCACTTAGATTTTTACTAAGATTGCCCTTCATGTTCTCCCTATAACAAAGCCACACTGTTAATACTGCAGTACCCTTATTTCCTCATCTGCAAAGACTCAAGAGAGAGGAGGATTCACCAAGTTCCACTAAGGTGTATCGGAGCTTGATACAGCGTTGACGGCCGTACAAGTCAAAAGCCGTTAATGCTGCATTGGGTTTCAATATCCCTTTAGCGAAGCTTAGAATTCTGATGATAACCTCTGTAGATTTAAATAGCAGGTGTAGGTTTTCGGCCCATTGCAGGATAACTGCACATGCAGCTACATGTGTGCAACGTACATGAGTATCTGTGCAAGCCGTGTTGTGTAACTCAGGGGTACTCAACTCCAGCACTCAACCTGACCTGGGAGTGGGGGGGTTTATCAGGATATCCCAGCTCCAGCACAGGAGGCTCAGTCAAACACTGAGCCTCCTGTACGGGAGGAGGGAGACAATTAAATGTCCCCGCTATAACGTTATAGGTTTTAAGAATCACGGTCTAATCCTGTCTTCTGCAGTCACTCCCCTTTTTAACCTTTTCAGCGATGGAGGCGTCTGCAACACGTTGAAAGCACTGGCGTGATTAAATAGAATGGGAGTAGACACGATGATGCTGCTTCGACCTTTTTTCTACTTGAAATGCCTTTCCCGGTATTGTACTGGGATTTACCACTACACTGGGTCTAGCCAAATAAAACTTTATATGTATAAAACGGCACATGGGCCCGAAGTGAACTCATTTTCTTGCATGATGCTGGATCGTCGTCTTGGCTACTGACACCCCCCCTCCCGTCCAGCAATGCAGAGGTTAATAAATAAATGTACAATATAGCTGTGATGTGCAGAATACTCTCTGCCTCTTCCCAACGTAGATTATTAACGAGAAGTAAACAGATCACCAAAACCCACCACATCATACATACATACATAATTAAGTATGCTGTGGTGGGTTTGGGGTTTCTGAGCTTGCTGGGATTGGGTTTATTAATTACATTTAACTGGTATCAGTAGTTTGGAGGTTAGCGGCCCCTCCTCCCAGGGTTTAAGCGCACCCCCTCCCCACTTTAAGTAGTAAGGTTTTATTTGTTTTCATGTTCGTGTGCAGTACCGGTGCATTGTGGTTATTCGCCGTCCAGCAGAGGTAAATGAGAATGTTCAGAGTGTTAGGACCTGCATACTGGTCATGCCTTGGTGAGGCTTGCAGGCTTATAATGCTTTGGCCAAAGGGTTTAACTAAATTACAATGCTCATGAGAATATAGGTATTGCAGTGTGTATTTTTGTCACATTGGATGTAGCATTGGGCTTTTCTGTCTTTTATTGATTACTTCTTGCTTCGTTACATCTGTGCTCAAGCCCAGATGCAGGGACTTGAGTAATGCAGAATTTAAGTTGCGTGCTAGAAACTGCATTTCCCTGCAAAGCAAACCCGGAGGCTACTGCCACCTCACTGGTTTAGTCACGGTTATGGGTTTTCCTCATCTTGAAAATAGGTCCATGTTGACCTAGCATTGTATGTCTTTATTTATATAGAGCCATTAATGTACATAGCGCTTCACAGTAGGAATACATGTGGTAATCAAATAATTAACAGATAATATAAATAACAGATCATGGGAATAAGTGCTTTAGACATAAAAGTAACATTAAGGAAGAGGAGTCCCTGCCCCGAGGAGCTTACAGTCTAATTGGTAGGTAGGTAGAACGTACAGAGACAGTAGGAGGGAGTTCTGGTAAGTGCGTCTGCAGGGGGCCAAGCTTTATGTATCATGTGTTCAGAATATCCACAGTGCTATTCATATGCTTCTTTATCCAAGAGTGTCTTAAGGTGGGTCTTAAAGGTGGGTAGAGAGGGTGCTTGTTGGGTACTGAGGGGAAGGGAGAAGTGCTATGCTTTAATAAACCCTGCTGCACCAGAGCATCAGCTTTTATTTTTTAAGTAAATACATGCCTCCACAAAGCTGTAGTTCAAGCACTATCCCACATGTTTTTTTTAATCAGTTCTGTAATATGAAAATATATTTTGTAGCATTTTAAAGACATTTTAATATATTCTAATGTAACAAGCATTTTTGGTACTATAGCAACCATTTACAAAGTCACATCCCCATCCCCTTCTGAAACAGCATCACCTTTTTGAGCCCTGCCCTCTAGCAGTGAACCAATTGAATCTAGTGCCTGCCTGGTCACATGATCTTCCTCACAGAACTTTGGCTGCCAGTGCAGCAGAAGATTACCCAAGATGCATTTAGTGAATCCCCAGCCGAATCTTCAGTGATCGATTACAGGAGAACGGATCGATCAACAACTTAACTAATCACTTGTCAGATGCATATTCTAATGATGCACATTTTGAATAAAAATGTATTTTTTTTAAATGGCAGCTTGAACTGCATTTTAAAGCTTTGGTCCCGCCGCGTCCGGCCGCGTGCGCGTTCCTCACCAGCAGTGATATCCTCCCAAGCCCGTCCCAGTCCCCCCTCGCTGCACGGCTCACTACACGCTGTGACGCATCAGCCGTCAGGGATGCAAGAGAATTGCGATCCCGAGCGGTGACGCGTCACACTGGTGAGCCTGGTGGGGGCTGGAGCTGTCAGAGCTTCCCCCACCTCCAAAAGGTAGGAGGGGGGGGGGGGGGGTGTGTGTGTAGGTGTGTAGAGATCAGCACAGAGAGGAGGGCCTGTGTGGGGGGGGAGGAGGTTGCTTACCTTCCAGCATACAGCCGTCAGCATCATCATCCTTCAGCCCAGAGGGAAAGAGGAAAAGGGAGGGAGAGGAAAAGGGAGGGAGGGAAAGAGGGAGGGAGGGAGGGAAAGAGGAAGAGGGAGGGAGGGAAAGAGGAAGAGGGAGGGAAAGAGGAAGAGGGAGGGAGGGAGGGAAAGAGGAAGAGGGAGGGAGGGAGAGGAAGAGGGAGGGAGGGAGGGAAAGAGGAAGAGGGAGGGAGGGAAAGAGGAAGAGGGAGGGAGGGAGGGAAAGAGGAAGAGGGAAGGAGGGAAAGAGGAAGAGGGAGGGAAAGAGGAAGAGGGAGGGAGGGAGAGGAAGAGGGAGGGAGGGAAAGGAAGAGAGAGGGAGGGAGGGAAAGAGGAAGAGGGAGGGAGGGAGGGAGAGGAAGAGGGAGGGAGGGAGGGAAAGAGGAAGGGAGGGAGGGAAAGAGGAAGGGAGGGAGGGAAAGAGGAAGGGAGGGAGGGAAAGAGGAAGAGGGAGGGAGGGGAAGAGGGAGGGAGGGGAGGAGGGAGGGGAAGAGGGAGGGAGGGAGGGGAAGAGGGAGGGAGGGAGGGAAAGAGGAAGAGGGAGGGAAAGAGGAAGAGGGAGGGAGGGAAAGAGGAAGAGGGAGGGAGGGAGGGAGGGAAAGAGGAAGAGGGAGGGAGGGAGGGAGGGAAAGAGGAAGAGGGAGGGAGGGAGGGAGGGAAAGAGGAAGAGGGAGGGAGGGAGGGAGGGAAAGAGGAAGAGGGAGGGAGGGAAAGAGGAAGAGGGAGGGAGGGAAAGAGGAAGGGAGGGAAAGAGGAAGAGGGAGGGAGGGAAAGAGGAAGAGGGAGGGAGGGAAAGAGGAAGAGGGAGGGAGGGAAAGAGGAAGAGGGAGGGAGGGAAAGAGGAAGAGGGAGGGAGGGAAAGAGGAAGAGGGAGGTAAAGAGGAAGAGGGAAGGAGGGAGAGGAAGAGGGAAGGAGGGAGAGGAAGAGGGAGGGAGGGGAAGAGGAAGAGAGGGAGGGGAAGAGGGAGGGAGGGGAAGAGGGAGGGAGGGAGGGGAAGAGGGAGGGAGGGAGGGGAAGAGGGAGGGAGGGAGGGGAAGAGGGAGGGAGGGAGGGGAAGAGGGAGGGGAAGAGGGAGGGAGGGGAAGAGGGAGGGGAAGAGGGAGGGGAAGAGGGAGGGAGGGGAAGAGGGAGGGAGGGGAAGAGGGAGGGAGGGAAGAGGGAGGGAGGGAGGGAGGGGAAGAGGGAGGGAGGGGAAGAGGGAGGGAGGGGAAGAGGGAGGGAGGGGAAGAGGGAGGGAGGGGAAGAGGGAGGGAGGGAGGGAGGGGAAGAGGGAGGGAGGGAGGGAGGGGAAGAGGGAGGGAGGGAGGGAGGGGAAGAGGGAGGGAGGGAGGGAGGGGAAGAGGGAGGGAGGGAGGGGAAGAGGGAGGGAGGGGAAGAGGGAGGGAGGGAGGGGAAGAGGGAGGGAGGGAGGGAGGGAGGGAGGGGAAGAGGGAGGGAGGGAGGGGAAGAGGGAGGGAGGGAGGGGAAGAGGGAGGGAGGGAGGGGAGGGAAGAGGGAGGGAGGGAGGGGAAGAGGGAGGGAGGGAGGGAGGGGAAGAGGGAGGGAGGGAGGGAGGGAGGGGAAGAGGGAGGGAGGGAGGGGAAGAGGGAGGGGAAGAGGGAGGGAGGGAGGGAGGGAGGGGAAGAGGAGGGAGGGAGGGGAGAGGGAGGGGAAGAGGGAGGGAGGGAGGGAGGGAGGGGAAGAGGGAGGGAGGGAGGGAGGGAGGGGAAGAGGGAGGGAGGGAGGGAGGGGAAGAGGGAGGGAGGGAGGGAGGGGAAGAGGGAGGGGAAGAGGGAGGGAGGGAGGGAGGGGAAGAGGGAGGGAGGGAGGGGAAGAGGGAGGGAGGAGGGGAAGAGGGAGGGAGGGGAAGAGGGAGGGAGGGAGGGGAAGAGGGAGGGAGGGAGGGGAAGAGGGAGGGAGGGAGGGGAAGAGGGAGGGAGGGAGGGAAGAGGGAGGGAGGGAGGGGAAGAGGGAGGGAGGGAGGGGAAGAGGGAGGGGAAGAGGGAGGGAGGGGAAGAGGGAGGGAGGGGAAGAGGGAGGGAGGGGAAGAGGGGAGGGAGGGAGGGAAGAGGGAGGGAGGGAGGGGAAGAGGGAGGGAGGGAGGGGAAGAGGGAGGGAGGGAGGGAGGGGAAGAGGGAGGGAGGGAGGGAGGGGAAGAGGGAGGGAGGGAGGGGAAGAGGGAGGGAGGGAGGGGAGAGGGAGGGAGGGAGGGAGGGGAAGAGGGAGGGAGGGAGGGAGGGGAAGAGGGAGGGAGGGAGGGAGGGAGGGAGGGGAAGAGGGAGGGAGGGAGGGAGGGGAAGAGGGAGGGAGGGAGGGAGGGGAAGAGGGAGGGAGGGAGGGAGGGGAAGAGGGAGGGAGGGAGGGAGGGGAAGAGGGAGGGAGGGAGGGAGGGGAAGAGGGAGGGAGGGAGGGGAAGAGGGAGGGAGGGAGGGGAAGAGGGAGGGAGGGAGGGGAAGAGGGAGGGAGGGAGGGAGGGGAAGAGGGAGGGAGGGAGGGGAAGAGGAGGGAGGGAGGGAGGGGAAGAGGGAGGGAGGGAGGGAGGGAGGGGAAGAGGAGGGAGGGAGGGAGGGGAAGAGGGAGGAGGGAGGGAGGGGAAGAGGGAGGGAGGGAGGGGGAGGGGAAGAGGGAGGGAGGGAGGGAGGGGAAGAGGGAGGGAGGGAGGGAGGGGGGGAGGGAGGGAGGGAGGGAGGGGGGGAGGGAGGGAGGGAGGGAGGGGGGGAGGGAGGGAGGGAGGGAGGGGAAGAGGGAGGAGGGAGGGAGGGAGGGGAAGAGGGAGGGAGGGAGGGAGGGGAAGAGGAGGGAGGGAGGGAGGGGAAGAGGGAGGGAGGGAGGGGAAGAGGGAGGGAGGGAGGGGAAGAGGGAGGGAGGGAGGGAGGGGAAGAGGGAGGGAGGGAGAGGGAGGGAGAGGGAGGGAGGGAGAGGGAGGGAGGGAGGGAGGGAAGAGGAGGGAGGGAGGAAGAGGGAGGGAGGAAGAGGGAGGGAGGGAGGAAGAGGGAGGGAGGAGGAAGAGGGAGGGAGGGAGGAAGAGGGAGGGAGGAAGAGGGAGGGAGGGAGGAAGTGGGAGGGAGGAGAGGGAGGAAGAGGGAGGGAGGGAGGGAGGGAGGGAGGGAGGAAGAGGGAGGGAGGGAGGAAGAGGGAGGAAGAGGGAGGGAGGGAGGAGGGAGGGAGAGAGGAGGGAGGAAGAGGGAGGAGAGGGAAGAGGAGGGAGGGGAAGAGGGAGGGAGGGAGGAAGAGGGAGGGAGGGAGGAAGAGGGAGGGAGGGAGGAAGAGGGAGGGAGGGAGGAAGAGGGAGGGAGGGAGGAAGAGGGAGGGAGGAAGAGGGAGGGAGGGAGGGAGGAAGAGGGAGGGAGGGAGGAGAGGAGGGAGGAAGAGGGAGGAGGAAGAGGGAGGGAGGGAGGAAGAGGGAGGGAGGGAGGGAGGAAGAGGGAGGGAGGGAGGGAGGAAGAGGGAGGGAGGAAGAGGGAGGGAGGGAGGAAGAGGGAGGGAGAAGAGGGAGGGAGGAAGAGGGAGGGAGGAAGAGGGAGGGAGGAAGAGGGAGGGAGGGAGGAAGAGGGAGGGAGGGAGGAAGAGGGAGGGAGGGAGGAAGAGGGGAGGGAGGGAGGAAGAGGGAGGGAGGAAGAGGAAGAGGGAGGGAGGGAAAGAGGAAGAGGGAGGGAGGGAAAGAGGAAGAGGGAGGGAGGGAAAGAGGAAGAGGGAGGGAGGGAAAGAGGAAGAGGGAGGGAGGGAGGAAAGAGGAAGAGGGAGGGAAAGAGGAAGAGGGAGGAAAGAGGAAGAGGGAGGGAGGAAAGAGGAAGAGGGAGGGAAAGAGGAAGAGGGAGGGAGGGAAAGAGGAAGAGGGAGGGAAAGAGGAAGAGGGAGGGAGGGAAAGAGGAAGAGGGAGGGAGGGAAAGAGGAAGAGGGAGGGAGGAAAGAGGAAGAGGGAGGGAGGGAAAGAGGAAGAGGGAGGGAGGGAAAGAGGAAGGGGAGTAAGAGGAGAGGGAAGGAGGGAGAGGAAGAGGGAGGGAGGGAAGAGGGAGGGAGGGAGGGGAAGAGGGAGGGAGGGAGGGGAAGAGGATGGAGGGAGGGGAAGAGGGAGGGAGGGAGGGGAAGAGGGAGGGAGGGAGGGAAGAGGGAGGGAGGGAGGGGAAAGAGGGAGGGAGGGAGGGGAGAGGGAGGGAGGGAGGGGAAGAGGGAGGGTGGGAGGGGAAGAGGAGGGAGGGAGGGGAAGAGGGAGGGAGGGGAAGAGGGAGGGAGGGAGGGAAGAGGGAGGGAGGGAGGGAAAGAGGAGAGGAGGAAGGAAGAGGGAGGGAGGGAAAGAGGAAGAGGGAGGGAGGGAGGGAAAGAGGAAGAGGGAGGGAGGGAGGGAAAGAGGAAGAGGGAGGGAGGGAAAGAGGAAGAGGGAAGGAGGGAGAGGAAGTGGGAGGGAGAGGAAGAGGAGGGAGGGGAAGAGGGAGGGAGGGAGGGAGGGGAAGAGGGAGGGAGGGAGGGGAAGAGGGAGGTGGGAGGGGAAGGGAGGGAGGGGGGATGGAGGGAGGGAAGTGGGAGGGTGGGGGAAGAGGGAGGGAGGGAGGGAGGGGAAGAGGGAGGGAGGGAGGGGAAGAGGGAGGAGGGAGGGAGGGAGGGAAGAGGGAGGGTGGGAGGGAAGAGGGAGGGAGGGAGGTGGGGAAGAGGGAGGGAGGGAGGGAAGAGGGAGAGGGAGGGAGGGAGGAGGGGAAGAGGGAGGGAGGGTGGGAGGGGAAGAGGGAGGGAGGGAGGGAGGGAGGGGAAGAGGGAGGAGGGAGGGAGGGAGGGGAAGGAGGGAGGGAGGGAGGGTGGGAGGGAGGAGGGAAGAGGGAGGGAGGGAGGGAGGGAAGGGAGGTGGGAGGGAGGGAAGAGGAGGGAGGGAGGGGAGGGAGGGAGAGGGAGGGAGGGGAAGAGGGAGGGAGTGGAGAGGGAGGGAGGGAGGGAGGAGGGAGGAGGGAGGGAGGAGGGAGGGAGGGAGGAGAGGGAGGGAGGGAGGGAGGGGAAGAGGGAGGGAGAGGGAGGGAGGGGAAGAGGGAGGGAGGAGGATGAGGGAGGGAGGGAAGAGGGAGGGAGGGGAGGAGGAGGGAGGGAGGGAGGAAGAGGGAGGGAGGGAGGAGAGGGAGGGGGAGGAAGAGGGAGGGAGGGAGGTGGGAGGGGATGGAGGGGAGGGTGGGAGGGAAGAGGGAGGAGGGAGGGAGGAGAGGAGGGAGGGTGGGAGAGGGAGGGAGGTGGGAGGGAGAGGAGGGAGGGTGGAAGAGGGTGGGAGGGTGGGTGGGAGGGAGGTGTGGAGAGGTAGAGGGTGGGTGGAAGTGGGTGGGAGGAGTGGGTGGGAGGTGTGGGTGGGTGGGTGGGTGGGTGGTAGTGGGAGGGAGGTTGTGGGTGGGAGGGTGGTGAGGGAGGGTGGGTGGGTGGAGAGGGTGGGAGGGAAGGAGGAAGAGGGAGGGTGGGTTGTGGTAGAGGGTGGGTTGTGGTTGGGAGGGAGGGTATGTGTTGTGGGTGGGTGGGAGGGTTTGTGGTTGTGGGTGGGTGGGGTTTGTGGTGAGGGTGGGTGGGTGAGTGGTTGAGGGTGGGTGGTTTGTGGTAGAGGTGAGGGTGGGTATGAGGTAGAGGGTGGGTGGTTGTGGTTGTGGGTGGGTGGGTTGTGGTGGTGAGGGTGGGTGGGTTAGTGAGGTGGGTGTGGAGGGTGGTTGAGGTAGTGGGAGGGTGGGTTGTGGTTGTGGTGGTTGTGGTTGTGGGTTGGAGGGTGTGGTTGAGGGTGGGGAGGAGGGTGGGTGGGTGGGTTGAAGAGAGCGGGGAAGAAGAAGAAGGATGGGGGGAGGGTGTGTGTGG
>NC_134489.1:32964637-33023955 GCF_040206685.1 Ascaphus truei
TCAGGCTATGCAAATGTAGAATAACAGTCGTGCGCTCCGGTATGCGCCCAAACAATTGTGGAGTTAATATGCCCGGTTGGGGGGAGGGTATAAGCTGAGTCTGAAGGGGAGCAATGGTATGTCCTGAAGATATCTAAGGTATACAACTGATCTCCTCTTGACCCAGTGTAAATCCCACAAATATAAACAAGCTGGGACAGCATCTGAGGACGAGGTACAGGAAAATGGAGGTAAGGAAAAGCCTTCTTAGCTCCTGATTTGAATCCTGGTTGTCCATCTGTATTGAAGGACAGAGAGCGCACGTCCGCGGTATACAGACACCCCCTCCTCCCCCCTGTGGTGCCGCCGAGATCAGGAAAGCAGCAGCAAGATTGAAAGAAATTCAGGGCACTCAAATGTTGTCTGGGCAATCCTCAAATAGGAAACATTCAAAAAACAGGGAAACCAGGTATTGAGGCTTTCTTTAAAGCAGAAGTGAGTGGTAGAGAAGGAGAGTAGTCCTCCCACGCAACTATTTGCCCTTTCACAAGGAGTCCTTGACAGCGCAAATAGTTGCGTGAAACGCGTGGGAGGACTACGCTCATTCTCTACCACGCACGTATGCTTTAAATAAAGCCTTTTTCAATACCTGGGTTTCCAGTTTTTTTTATTTTTCCTTTGCGAGGATTGCTCGGACAACATTTGAGTGCCCTGAATTTCTTTCAAATCTTGCTGCAAGTTTTCAGGATATCCCTGCTTCAGCACAGGTGGCTCAGTCAACAGCCTCCTGTGCTGAAGCAGAGGTATCCTTATCTTAACCTCTTGGTGGCCTTTGAAGACTGGGAGTTAACAATTCCTGGCTTAGTAAATCTGAGCCTCCATGCCAAAGGAGGGGAGGTAAAGTTGGGTGCTACGTTCCTTGTTTTATTTTAATATGTAAAGCATGCGACAATGTATAATTCTACAGTCTTGCCTAATCTGGCAATCGTTTGGTGCTCCTGTTATAAATCTTGATTGTCTGCCTAATGAAAGGACAGACTTTCAGTGTCAATCCTTCAGTCAGTGTAACTCAGCAGCTACTATGTATCCTTGTACTATGAGGGTAACTGACTGTAACAATAGTTTGCAGCTCAAACGGCTGGAAACATTGGCAACAAGTGATCACAAACAGGAAAGTGTTACAAAGATCTTACCCTGCTGGGGAGGTGTGCTAAAACCCGCTGTAGAAATCAAACGCTGCTTTAAAAACGCATTAAAAAGTCACTAATACTACATAAGTCATTTATTTAGAAAAATCATATGACAAAATGGTGGTCTACATCTCCCATGTAATGAGGGCTACTAGGAAGCTGTGACTGGCCCGCATAATGTGGGGATTTAAATACCAGGTACGTAACGGGAAGCAGGAGATCACCGGAGATTAAACTAAACGTGGTTCAGCCCCAAAGACCCCTTGCTTCATACCTACGTAATAAAAAAAGGGGTGGAGTGAGAGACAGGCATTGCTCCTTTAAAAAGACTGTCTGCTTTTTACCTGTAGTCCAGCAGTGGGCAACTCCCGTCCTCAAGGGCCACCCACAGGTCAGGTTTTAAGGATATCCCTGCTTCAGCACAATTGGTGCAGTCTTCAACTGAGCTACATGTGCTGAAGCAGGGATTTCCCGAAGACCTAACCTGCTGGTGGACCTCGAGGACTAGAGTCGTTGACTGAGCCACCTGTGCTGAAGCAGGGATATTCTTAAAACGTGACCTGTTGGTGGCCCTTGAGGACTGGAGTTGGCCGCTGATGTAGTCTGTCATGTTTAAGATCTATACACAAAGGAGAACGAACCTAAAAATAGTCTTGGTCAGGCTAGAAGCAATATATTAATCCCTGTACTTGCCACAGCAAATTTCCCAGCGGCGTGATGGATTAACCCCGCGTATTCCAAGGAACCTCAGCACATTAGTCCGTGTGTGTTAAATTGTTTTTTTTATTCATACATAAAAAAAATAAAATGGCAAACGACACCTCATTCTACCAAACGTTTTGCAGTGGGTGACAGTATTGAAGGGGGTCAGTTGCAACGGGGGCTGGGGCGGCGGGGGGGGAGGAGACCTAACCCCTGAGGTGCCTGTCCGCTCTGATGCGGTTTCAATTAGACGCGATATTGGCGTGGTAGGGATTTACAGCAGCCGGCCTCTGCACTCCGTGGACCCGCAGCAGCACAGCAGCTCTTTGCCTTCCACGCTCCCCACCTCGTAGTTGTAATCCCAGGTGAGCTCCGTGCCGGCTCTTATCCTCCTGTGTGCAGAGCAAGTGTTAGCGAGGGCCGCGCGATTTCACAAGGAGTTACGTGGCTGCGTGCTATCTACGTGGCGGGGAGTGGAATGTCTGCCGTTTGTATTTCCAAACATAGGAACTTGCCCGCCTGTTTATTTATACACCAAGCATCCAAGGCAGGGGTGGCTAACGCCAGTCCTCAAGGGCCACCAACAGGTCAGCTTTTCAGAATATCCCTGCTTCAGCAAAGGTGGCTTAGCTGTGCTGAAGCAGAAATATCCATAAAACCTGACCTATTGGTGGACCCTGAGTACTGGAGTTGACGACCCCTAGTCCAAGGTTTTTTTTAATAGACAGCCGGAAGGATTAGCCAAGAATCCTAATACTTCCCTGTGCAGAAAACCACTCGGCAAAAGGACCCCATCAGTCGTACATAACATCCCCAGGAGGTGACGGCGGCGTGGGCAGAGCACACGGAGCACACGGAGCGCACCGGAAAACCAAGAAGTCACTTGGCATAAGTTTAGATTTTTCCCTGGTGTTTTTTACGCGCCGCTGTTTCAGATGGCAAGTATTCTTCCACCTTTCCCTGTTTCACAATGCCCTGCGGGCCTGCCCAGCAGGGAAGGGGTTAATGAAGGTCTAAAAAGGTGCTAATCTCCCTCCGTTCTCCCCCCACTTAAGACCCTGTTGAGGCCGCCTTTGAATAAACCTTTTTATACGGGCTGCCGTAATTCTTCCCTCCCATTTCTCTCCCCCCCCCCTTCCCTCCCATTCTCCCCCCCCCCCTTCCCTCCCATTTCTCTGCTTGTAAACCTGAAGACTATGAAAATGTCAGCCACTGACTCCCCGAGGAGAAGTGAACTCAAACGTCAAATTAATAATCATAAAAAAAAGTGCTGATCTTAACGAGGTCTGTGGAAAGACATCTATTTAGGAGCTCTAACTGGTATTTTGACTAAAAATAAAAAGGAGTGTAGAGACGTTACCTTCTAATGACTAAACTTGATGCGCGAAAAAGAGAGGATCAGACTTTTCTACCCGAGAATGTCACCGTCTGATAATAAACATTTCGTAGACACCCACCCCCCACATAATTCTTTATACATAGAAGATTTAGGACCATACTTGCCAAGACACCTTACTGTACGTTCAAGCTAGTGGGGCCGTGAGATCCTTAAGGCTTACGCTGCTCAGTACACATTGCCCTTATCTTTGGCGTGTTCCCAAACAAAAAAAAATCCGTCTCGTACCTCTTAAACAGGAATGTGTCTGGGAGTTAAGCAGATCACTTACTTGCTGGCAAAGAAAGCCACCCACGGGAACCGCAGATCATGCGTATCCACAAACACGTTTTGCACAAACAGGTTGGGGCTGCAGCTGTGCTGTAATGGGATTAAGGGGGGGAGGGAGGAAGATGCATGATCGAGACCCTTATAGTCTATATGCTGTGATCACATCGTATTGATAAGGAAGCAATGCAACTTCTACAGTAGAAGAAAAATTATTCGTAGACATCCATATGCAGTCACACCCTTTGCTGCCTGCTACGGACACATGTTCACTAAGCAAAGCTAAGACACCTTACAATGGTCAGTTGTGTGTTTTATGCACCTCTGGATCCCTTTAACCCTTTGGGTGCCCTGGGACGTAGTCACTATATTATGGGGTCTGGCAGTCCAGGGGTGGCCAACTCCAGTCTTCAAGAGCCAAACAGGCCAGGTATTATGGATATCCCTGCTTCAGCACAGGTGGGTCAATCAGTGGCTCAGGCACCTGTGCTGAAGCAGGGGTATCCTTAAAACCTGGCCTGTTGGTGTCTCTCGACGACTGGAGTTGGCCAACTCCGGACGTAGTAGCGATGTCCAAAAACTCTGCCAGTTGTGCAAGGCGAAATCTGCACTGATCAGGAACGGAGGAGGAGGAGGAGGAGGAGGAGGAGGAGGAGGAGGAGGAGGAGGAGGAGGAGGAGGAAGCTGCCACTTGATCCCAGTGCCGGAGTAAAGCCGCAGTAACTTCGATTTAACCGTTTGTTGCTTGAGATGTGAAATGGGTATTCATTTTATTTAAACAATATAGGGGGGGGGGAAGCTTTTAAGGTTCAGTCTCACAGAGCAGATAACATTTTTACCAGCTTAATCTACCAATTTAAAAGATTCAATTATCCTTAAAGTTACTACTTTACCTATTTGTTTAGTGGGTTAAATCTGGGTAAATAACCCCCACATCTGACACCTAGAAGTAATTTTGAATTATTTGTTCAAATGAGTTTCTAAGGAACTGGACTCATTTGACTTGGGAGATTTGCTCCCATACTGCAGCAGTCACTGTGTTTAGCATCAGCTTGCACAGGCAAAGCTCCCCCTACCTCCTCCGTACTGGCTCTCTGAGAAGGACACAGGGTGGGGGATAAGGGTAAAGAAAACACTTTAAACAGAATTCGATGAGCTCAGAGCTACCCTTATAAAGTACGCTCTTGGACATTTGGTCGTGGCCGTTTCGCAGCGAACAAATGATCGCCGGTGTAAAGCCGCAGCTCACCTCGCCGCCGCAACACAGCCACTAACCTTAACCCTAAAACACTTTACTCCAACCATTAACCCCGTACCCTAAAACGTACCTTCTCTAGAAGCGGGCCGCAGCAGAGTGTCCTCCTGCGGCTAAACACCGACGGGCATTGGTCGCGACCAAAATGTCCCATCCGTATAAGAGGAACGCATCAGCAACACTATATCGCTTCAATCCCTTATGGACTATCCTGGGAAGGGATAGCTGGGAAATTGGCCAGACATTTACGGAAGACGCGCACACAAACCCTGCGCTCCTCCCCAATCGGTTTGCAGTTTATTAGCAAACTTTTACATTACAATAAAAATGTACAAGTTCACCAATAAATGACAAGACCATTTGGGAGGAGCGCAGGGTTCGGGCCTTTGTTCTCCATAAAGAATGCACTCGAATGACCCCAGCACTCCCCTAATTCAGAGGTCCTGAAAAAAAGGGCAGTGTGTGCTTAATTTCCAAAGCCACAAAACGACCCATCACTCTTTTTGCTTTAAGCATGGTTGCAAAATGTTTTGAGTCAGCTAGCCGGGATTGCACCTTGAACTCTGCCTTGTGCAGTTAGCCGGTGGGAAACCAGATGTCCCTGCTCAGTAATCCTGACTTACGTTCAAGTATCGGCCCAAGTTCCCTTCCAGCTTTGCGTCGATGATGTAACAGGATTCCTCGCCATCGTAGAACTGCCGCGTTTTCCTGTGCACCATGGTACCGTCCCCTCTGTCGGCGGACGCCATGTTGGACTTGACCGTGATGCCGTGAGTAGACTTCAGGGCGAATCCGCGGGTGGATTTTACGGCCACTTGCCTTTTTACTGGGCCTGGCCACACAACAGGAGAGGTTTAACAGACCGGACTAGGACCCAATAATTCAAGATGCAGTTTCCCGGAGCTGGAGACAATTTTAGCCCCGTTCATTGGAATGGAGCTTATCTTTTCTCCAGCAATGGGAAGCAAGTTCGTGGCACATTTAATAGGGGCCTGAAATTGTGCAAAAGAACCTCTACGCTGCCAAAGAAGTCCATAACACACAGCAATGCGTGGCTGTCCCCACGGACGGCAAAATGGACCAAGGCAGAACCATCTCCTCGTCTGATAAGAGGGAGTCTCATGCACAGGATTAATCAACTAAAAAGCCAAATCTACTACACGGTGATATGCCAGAAGACTCCTTTACAGCACGTTCACTTTAATGGGAACAGGTATTTTGTGGCTGCTTAGTTATAGTAACATGTGATAGATGGAATACACGCGGACACTCTGGTTCCACCGAGCATGGACTTGCCCGAGTGTGACCTTTCATGAACTACTACTGCTTAATATTGCAAACTTGTATTGGATACGGTGGTAACCAAAAAAAAAGTGAATTATGGGATTCCTGGTACCGCTTTCAAAATATATATTTTTTAGCATTGCTAGAATAAGCTTGGATGTGTTAATATCGCGTGCGGTTTATGTGCACCTGCCCTTCCGTTCTGCTGCTTATTGTAAGAAGAAAATGGATGTATTGGGCCACCAGATCCTAGCACCGCGGTGGCATTCGGATCTACATCCTCCCTACTGAGCTCGAGTGAGTCACATGGTCACACCCACCTGCTGTGGCCGAAGTGTTCTTCTTCTCCTCCTCCTCTTCCTCAGACCCTGAAGAGATGGTCTGGATGTCGTCGCTGTCGTTGGCCGCGGCTTGCGTTTGCCCCGCTGCTTTCTTGCTGGCCCCGCTACCCATCTCGCTGTCGGAGCTGCTGGATAGCGTCAGGACTTCCTGCCAGACAGAGTGAGGTTTGTACAGCGGTGATCGGTCAGTGATAATACTGTGTGGTCCCCAGTGTAACATTCTCCCTACAAAACTATACTTAAAAATACCACCATTCCTTTCTGTAAAATCAGCCCTAGGCACATTATTGAACAAAAGCAAGATCTCCGTCACCAGGGACGCTCCCACTACTTCTTGAGGACCAATGAAAATACTACGTGGACAAGGGCCTCTCAAACTCCTATCCTGTACATTCAATTGTTGAATAGAGCTTTCTAAACCTCACGGGTCTCTTTTTCATGTGTATTGCAACACAGAAGAAATACCTGTTGAGGTTTATAACGCTCTGTTCGCCATTACATCTGTTGCTGGTGCGTGAACAGGTATTACAACCTCTGAGAAGTCTTACAAAAAACAAACTAAAGCCTCTTCCTCTCATATACTGGAGACAAACTGCCCTGGTTGCCTCTCTTACGTCATGAGCCTGTGCCGGGGCTGACAGCCGTCTGATCTGGTGCATGCTGGTTTTGCTGATGGGTCTTCGGATGCCCTGTGGTTTGGCCGGGGAAGGATTGTAACCATACACCCTGCTGCCGTCACCGAACCTACAAAACAGAGAGAATGGTTGGCAGACCAAGAGACAGGAGGATGCAGTGACACAGCAGTGAGGTCTGTAAATAAGTGGTGGGTGGAACATACCTTGGGAACTTGCTTCCACCTGCAGACTCCTGTAAGAAATGAGATAGCCATGAAGATTTTACAATGTAATAGCCTCTCCCGCCTCAGCTGTGTAATGGAATAATTATCTTTCACATAGATCACACAGATAGCACGCTGGACAATGCCGTTGTATTCCGATTCAGGGGGGGGGGGGGGGTTGAGGGCTTTTCATTTATCTCTCCTGTAAGACTTGACTGATACAAAACTAACCTGTCCTACCTTTTACCAACTTGATTATTAGCCGAGATCCACAGCAAATCCTTAATTTTCTGTTTAACCCTTTGCCCTCTTGGCATTCTTTGAGGGCCACTATAATTGCAGGAACCTTTGAAACGGGTTACTAAACGTTTGTGTTTTGAAAATAGTTTGGACAGAAGCCCATTAGTCATCCTCAACCCTACATGTAACCATTAATACAATATCTTTATCCCTTCTGCCTACTTAAAATGTATCTCTCTCACCTTCGCAGGCTCAACCTTCTGCAGGAATTTCAAGGCGATGTCCATGCTGGAGAAGGGTGGCTTTTCTGGTTGCGTGGGGGCCTCTACCTTTCCTGGCTTGACATCTGCCTCTCCCATCCTCAGGGAAGACCTGCTGTCCGAGTCCAGGAAGGGGTCGGCCATGCTGTTGAAGCTCAGCCACGTGGCCACCTTGTTCTTGGAGGTCTCCTCGGGCAGCTTGCAGTCGCTAGCTTCTTCTTGGCTGGTCTGTCTGGCCAGTGCAGAGTCTTTGGAGGCAGTCTCTGACGTCCCGTTCTCCTTCTGGCCCCGGGTTTGCCTGCGTGTGGCATAGCTGCGCCACACCGAGCTGGCAGTGACGTCCTCGTTCTTGCCGAAGTTGTCATCAGAACTCTCATTGTTGGACTCCTCCTGCTCCTCGCTGCCGCTGCCCTCCTCCTCGTCTTCCTTCACGTCCACACCGCTGCTGTCTGAGGAGCACTTTGCTTCGCTCTCGTAGCCATCCTTAAAGTTCTCCACGCTCTCGATGTGGTCCAGGTTAGCAAAGTATTCGTCTCCCATCTCCAGCCCCTCCTTGTCCGCAAAGTCATCCGTGAGGATTTTACCTGTGCGGACGGGAGAGAGATCAGGTGGGGGTGGATTACAACCAAACCTCACAAGAACTCTAAACAAACAGAGGTTTATGCATGAAACTGCAATGGTGGCGATTGGAAAATCCCATTTAAATCAATGGGAGTTTGAGAGATTGAAGCCAAATTGGCACTCTCTGCTACATAAGCAACCCTCATCAAATTCTATGGGAAACTCCTCATATACGGGGTTTGGAAGTTTCTATCATATTCCCCCATCCAATCAGCATATGTTGAGGCCTTCAGTATTTTCTTGAGGAGTTAGGATGTAGACCATGTAGCACTTTAGTAGCAATATTTTTTTAGTAGGTTAAGTCCTCTCATGTTACTCAGTTATGCTTCATATCTCCCTTCCGTTCACTAAGGTTACCACTAAGTGACTATTACTAGTGTTAGCTTACAATCTAAGTAGATGGTATTCTCTTCGGAGCAGGGACTCCATTTTCCTGATGTTACTTTATGTCTCCAGCGCTTATTTCCTAATGTGTGATATTATTATGTCACATGTATTACTACTTAATGACACATGCAGATTTACAGACCATCTGGTGCATCGTTTCCATTTGAATCAGTTTACATGCGCCCGAGCACATTTTCATTATGAACCGGAATTTTATTAAAAACACTGTCACAAAATCTAGTAAAAGCAAGTTGCGTTTCTTACTGCATTGTGTTTATTAAGAAAACACAAATACAGATTGTGCGTGTTTATGCAGATGTAGCGCAACACTGTCCCGCAGGTAACATGTCTCATCAAATGTGGAATATCTACAGGTTTTAATGGCAGCGGTGAAGCACAATATCCCAACATATTCCACCATAACGCAGGGACAACGAAGCCTGCTGTGTCTGTATTTGTGTACACCCCTGTTCTGTCTCCAGACTGTGTGTGTTTTACTGTTCTGTCCTAGGCTCAGTAAGCTTTGACTGGCATCTCCGTCACGCAAACAGGAAAGAAGGGAAAAGTTCCAAAATGCACAAAAATAAGCAGTCTGGTAAAAAAAATACAATGCTATACCTAGGAAGGCAGGGTGTGAGAGCCACAGCCAGTGCTGAGAATACAAACCAACACAGACTAACAGGTATACTAAAAACAGGAAGCACTCCCTAGAAGCAGGAAGAGATTGAGGCAACTCAAGACCTCAGAGGTGGAAGGGAAGAGTAGTTGCTGAGGCAACAGGCTGCAGCTCTAATACAAAGCAGCATAGCAATAGGAGGCGGAACTGGAGCACAGGTACTAAGCAACAGCAAAGGCAGAAAAAGCGCAGGCTGGAGACAGAACCACCACAAATGATAGAAAGGGAACATGTCACTTATTTCTTATGACCTGGAGCAAACTATTCTGCCCATGTATTCTCAACCAGTCTTGACCTGTGAAAGGGTTATTTTCCAGTCCTGCAGCAGTTTACACATCTGTTTTGACACCTCTACCTCCTACTGGGATTCATGCCTTACCTGCGTAGATGCAGACAAAGGAGCCCTTAGCAATGTCGTCCAGACAACGGATACCCCAGCCCTTGTTCTGGGTTTTGAAGAGCTGCAGGCGCACCTGGAGCCCGTGCTGGACCAGACGGTTGCCACACATGTTGAGGTTGCACTTGCACCTCTTGTTGCACTCATAGACCCTACGGGCAGAGAGGTCACCTCAGGTCAGCAGAAGAAATAGGTTCCATTACTTAGATAGAGCCTACACAAAGCATTGCCCAGACTGCACTCTGACCCACTCTACCAGGGCTGGCCAACTCCAGTCCTCAAGGGCCACCAACAGGTCAGGTTTTAAGGATATCCCTGCTTCTGCACAGGCAGCTCTATCAGTGGCCCAGTCACTGACTGAGCCACCTGTACTGAAGCAGGGAGATCCTTAAAACCTGACCTGTTGGTGGCCCTTGAGGACATGAGTTGGCCTCCCCTACACTATATGTACTGTAGTACCACGTCTCCTGTACTGCAGAATTTATTGGCTGCTATTTGAAAGTGGTGAAGGGGGGGAGGGGGGAAGAGAGCAGGAAATATGGGCGGGAGCTGCGAGTCTGTATCACCGAAGAAGAGACGGCTCTTATTGACACTTGGAGGAAAGCTATAGATACACTAAATATGGCTACATGTTCATTTTTAACATTAGGGTATCCCCAATATTACTTATGAACACCTAAACACACTTTTTGAAGTCCCCCCTTTGTTCCCGAACCTCATGATGTTGGCTGCATGGATTCCAATGGTTTACTTTTCAGATTCTGAAGACCGGTTTATTTTGTTTCTGCTGCGAGTAAGAATTGGTTGCTCTTTGCTAATAATTCATCCTCGGTGATATGGTCTAAACCATTTGTTCCAGCACTTTCGAATGCAAAGGGGTTACAGAAAACTTAAACAAAGCCAGTGGAAAATGATTGCACCAGATTTAGTAAAGAAAAACACTCAAATGGCTTTCAATGTGACTTTCTTTGATTAAGTGCTTTTTCTTTCACTGCTTTTACAGGCAGGTGACTTTAGGAAACCGACTGCTAAATTGTAAGCGGCTGCAACTGCCATTTATATAGAACTGTGATTCTGAACCCAGGCGGGGCACAATCGCGCTCACACTGGCAGGACAAATCGGGTACCTTCTTTCACAGCTTACCCCGTGGGAAGACACTCGTCCAGGCGCTTGTGCTGGAAGCCAGCATTGGAATTCATTTGAGCCCCTGGGTTGCAAGCAGTGGCTTGAAGTGTCAATTGGTGACACGCGCACTTGGTTCTAAAAAGGGAAGAGAACAATTCAATGCTTCATAACTTCTTCCTGGCCGTCACACATGCTACAGGTCTGTGCTGTGTCAGGATATCATCCTGAGGAATAGAATCATAGATCTATACTTTGAGCATCACGAATACACCCTGAAGTGAGGACAGTAATTTCATGGACTAGAACTTTGGTTCTCAACTCCAGTCCTCAAGTGCCACCAACAGGGCAGTTTTTAAGGATATACCTGCTTAAGAACAGGTGCCTCAGTCATTTTTATTGAGCTACATGTTCTAAAGCAGGGATATCCTTAAAGCCTGCCCAATGGTAGCACTTAAGGACTGGAGAACCACTGGACTATCTTTTTTCCACTGTCACCCTATGCTCAGGACTGTCTGTGGGACAACTCCCAAATGTATCACTGTAATAGAAAGGACAGATTTGCAACAGTTGCATTGTATGTGTGTGTGTGTGTGTGTGTGTGTGTACACAAATCTATATATAGGAAACCTATTCCTTCTCTTTGCTCCCAATTTAGTCCTCTAAAGGGATACCATTGCTTGTAGTTCTAAACCAAGAGGAATTATTAGGGTAAGACAATGAACACCATCACCCTGAACTGTTGGTGGGACACAGATTGGGGAACCTATTAACATTCACTACTTCCCACCTGTCTCTGCACCCGTCCGTACAGTCACAGCCCACCAGGAACTCCCAGCTGGTGTTGATATAGACACCCTTGCCCGGGATGCGCTCCTTGCTGTAGGCCACCTGTGGCGGGGGCGTCCTGTCTATCTCGTTGACGCAGGAGAGGGGCACGTCCTCCTTGCCATACGTGATGTCCGGGATGTAATAGAAGGGTTTCTGCGGCTGGAACTTGCGGTCCACCAGCACGTACGGGTCCAGGCAGAACATCTCCAGCAAGAGCATGTCGCAGTCCGTCTCAAAGAGGTAGCGTTCAATCTCGGGCATGGTGCGCAGGCTCAGCCCGCAAGGGGTCTTGTAGATGACGTGGAAGCCCATCTTGCGGTTCACACGCCGCCGCGCCGTCATGCGGCGAAAGTCGTAGAGAAGTGGGACGAGCAGGGGGTTCTTGCCCTGGTGGGAAACTAGGCGGGTCCGGGACAGGCAGGAGAAGTTGCAGACATGGGGGAGGTAGAAGAGTTTCTCCTGGGGGGCCTTGTAGGTTGTCTCTGACGGCATTTGCTCAGTTTCTACCGGTTGTAACTGCTGGATGGCATCTACCGGTTGGAGCTGCTGGGGGGCGCTTACCAGTTGGAACTGCTGAGGGGAGCCTACCTGTTGGAACTGCTGAGGGGAGCCTACCTGTTGGAACTGCTGAGGGGCGCCTACCTGTTGGAACTGCTGGGGGGCGCCTACCTGTTGGAACTGCTGGGGGGCGCCTACCTGTTGGAACTGCTGGGGGGCGCCTACCTGTTGGAACTGCTGGGGGGCGCCTACCTGTTGGAACTGCTGGGTGGCGCCTACCTGTTGGAACTGCTGGGTGGCGCCTACCTGTTGGAACTGCTGGGGGGCGCCTACCAGTTGGAACTGCTGGGTGGTGCCTACCGCTCGGAACTGCTGGGGGGCGCCTACCAGTTGGAACTGCTGGGGGGCGCCTACCGCTCGGAACTGCTGGGGGGCGCCTACCGCTCGGAACTGCTGGGGGGCGCCAACCGCTTGGAACTGCTGGGGTGCACCAACCGCTTGGAACTGCTGGGGTGCGCCAACCGCTTGAAACTGCTGGGGGGCGCCTACCTGTTGGAACTGCTGGGGGGCGCCTACCGCTTGGAACTGTTGGGGGGTGCCTACCGCTTGGAACTGCTGGGGGGCGCCTATCGCTTGGAACTGTTGGGTGGCGCCTACCAGGTGGAACTGCTGGGGGGCGCCTACTGAGTGGAACTGTTGGGTGGCATCTACCGGGTGGAACTGCTGGGTGGCGCCCACATACCTGCCAGGAGAGAGAAGGGGGGGAAGGGGAGAGAAGATTTACAAAGGGAGCCAGAGCAATGCAGCTCGCTCAGGGAAGAGGGAAGAATGGTGGTGCTCCGCAGTAATCATTTTTTTGGGAGGGCAGAATATAAAAACCAATTGCTTGTGTTCTTCACTATAAAGTAGTAACCACTAGAAACATCTTTGCAACCATATATACATACACAAAGTGTGTGTGTGTGTTACTGTGAAGATTGAGATAATGTGTGTGGATATCATCACCTCCATTTTGGCCTAACCGCCATTTTGAGTGTTTGCTTGTATGTATGCTTATTTGTTTCATTCGTGTATGAACTGTAATGTTTGATTCTGCAGAGTATCGCTTCTAGATGTAACTCGCCCTTGTGTAATTTCTACGAGGCATGCAAGAATTGAAAATGCAATCGTAAGAGGTTTTCCTGCCTTAGATAATTCTGCTGACCTTAGGTTCTGTTATCTGACAGCTACAGTACACACAGGGCTGGACACAGTAACTCCCTTATGTCACAAGGTTAAGGGCAGCCCACATATATGGTATATAGGATAAGAATATAGCAATGTAAAGCATATTTATGTATCAACCAATATGTATTTTTGTATGTCATCATATTATTATTTATCTCTAAGCCAGCCCCCTTAAAGGGCGTATTACTCATTTTGAAATGTATAAAAATGTGATACCAAGCAATATTTCTTTAGAGGCATGAGCTCAAATTTGAATTCTCTCTCACTTGTACCATGGTATTGATAAACTCACTTGTTACTTTGAACCCTTGACTTATTGATTTTATTTCTACGCTTTCACATATGGCGCCCGAATAGGGACCCAACACCTCGGGACCAGGAAACCCCAGACGGAGCAGGTGCCTACATTACACAAACGTGCACACTTGGAATAAGGTATGGCTTTATCCTTTTTAATAAAAAAAGCCGTTAGATTAATTGTTTGAGTAATCTGTAGACAGTTTGTTCTTTATGGGCAACCTACCTGAGTGACGGGACACCCTGTATCACGTGAGTTTATCAATATTATACTGATCAGTTATTGTTGTTGTTGTTTTATATTATTGCCATAAACTCAGGTTACACCTTATGCCAAATAGCAGGCCAATTCAGGGCTCAGAAGGTGTAATAGTTAATAAGGTGATAAGTCTCCTAGAACTTGGGGAGAGAATTATTGTTAAGGAACAGCAGGTAACTATTTTTAATACCACTGGTCCTTAACTCTATATTCTACTTATATTATGATCGGGGATAGGTCAGATTACACCTTATGCTAAATGGCAGGCCATTTCAGGGCTCAGAAGGTATAATACTGCAGTTATAAGTGGAAAGTCTCAAAAAACTTGTAAAGAGAAAGTTTTGTTAAGGAGCAACAGGTGACTATTTTATTTTTTAATACCACTGCTCCTTAGCTCTATATTCTACCAAGTAGTGGGCACCTTATTGGTACACGATCGACTGGCGTTGATCGGTGTAATTACTGGAGAATTATGGGGAACCTACATTCTCAGTCGCCGGCGAAGGGTACGTCCCTTGAAATTATGTGTGGACTATGGCAATAAAATGTTTTAAAAATGGATATTTAGTGGCGCAGAATATATTAAATAAGAAGGAAAGTGAAACATATCAGGCTGTTTTAAAAATAGCTGCAGCATTAGTGGACCCCCCTTTTTCTAATCCCCTTTTCCCCATCTCCCTTCCCTCACCCTTTTTCACTGAAAGGTCACAGGACTTGCATGTCTGTGAGACATGGAAGTTAATTATTAACCTAGGAAGAAATGGCTTGAATTTAAGAATGTTAAAGTAGTTTTTTAGGAATGAATGTATTAATTCTGCATGGAAAAAGAAAAAGGGGACATCCTCTTTAAATGTTTTTTGTTTGTTTGTTTTTGTCTTAGAAAGCTCATAGAAACTAGTTTGATGGCATAATAATATACATGTCATGGAGTGAAGTGTTTGTGTGTCACTCTGATAGTTTATGTATGTATGTATGTATGTATGTATGCATGTCTTTATTCATATAGCACCATTAGTGTACATAGCGCTTCACATTGTCACGTGTAGTACTAATCATAAAAATAACAAATAACACAAATAACAGATTATAATGATTTTGAATTAAATAATAATAAGGGTTAAAATAAACCTATACAACAAAAAACTAAAATTCAAAAAGCTACTTCCAATATGACAAAAATACACAGTGCTATACATATATATATCTCTTGTATAAGGGTTATTTAAGTCTAACCCTTTTGTCAAAGTGTATTAAGCCTGCTGCCATTTAAAAGGCATGACAGTAGCATTTAAAATAAACCTAGGAAGTATTGTATGTTAAAGTCTGTTAGTGTAATATTTTAAAAGAGAATGAAAATTTGGCAGTTGTAAAAATAATTCTTTACACCCTGACTCAAGTATGAATTTGTATTTTTTACTGTAGCAATTTTTGTTCCTGTGTTACAATATTTAAATGAAGTTTTAAATTTAAAATTTATGTGCTGATTTAGAGGACTAAAAGCATGGTATATCTAGAATGCAAAGTTTTAAAAAGTAAATGTTTATTTTTTATTTAAACAAAAGAAAGAGTCTGATCTTATGGAGTAAGGAAGCTTTATTAAGTTTTTTGTTAATTGCCTGTAGAAAGTAGAATGAATGTTGATGGAAGATAAACTCAGAGAGTGTGTAGGTGTGTGTAAGAAAGATAAGGAATTAGAAATATATAGTAAATAAAACAATAAGATTTTTGTTTTATAGGAAGGGTTGCAGAGATGGTTTTGTTTTTTGTTTTTTAGTTATCAAGGTTTCTCTGTTCAAACTTATAATGGGAAACCAACAGTTTGTTTTCTTAAAAATACACTGCTCGTCTGATTTTTGAACAGCAGTCGTTTAAAAGAGGGAAGGTTAAAAGCAGCCAAGTGGGCTGGCCCCCCTCCTCCAGCTTAAGGAATGTACAAAGACCACGTTCCAGACATGAAAAGTTAACTAGAAACTGAAGAAGAAAAAAAAAGAAAGAAAAAAAATGTTTAAAAGCAGCTTAGCTATAGTATGAGGAAAGAGAATGATATTGTAAATTATTTATTTTTGGACTGAGTTTGCAGGATCAAACAGGTCTGTTTCGGGTTTTTATCTTATTTTTTGTAAAGTTCATTTTGCTCTGTATCAGAGAAGTGTGAAATTATGCTTATTTATTGTGCTTTCTGTTTTTTGTATCTATTTTAGGATAAATACCTCATCGTTTATGGGCGTCTCCCAACAACAGTACTGGGTACGTCTGGTCTGCTGCACCATTACGGGTTAAATTATTTCCCAAAGCTGTCCTCCCCAGAATTGGCCAATACCCACTCAGCAGAAATGCTTTAGATGGCATAGCCCCTATTATGTAGGAATTATTACAAGAAGGGGTTATAATCCCCACATGCAGTAACAAATTAGTTCTATGCAGAAACCAGTAAACACATTTCAATTCTATTTGTTATAATTGTTTTATTAATAATACAATAATATTTAATGTTTTTCCGTATTTGAATAGTGTCAAACATATACTCAGTACTTCAAAGTGTACGATATAAACGAGTAAGCATAAAGTCAGATATGAAATAATTTTTCCTATAAAATGAACTGCATATGTGATGTATTTTTTTTATAACTTTTAACCATTACCTCTCCTTTCCCTTCAAAAGGTGTCTCAATTTGAACCCTCATCTATAGCCTCTCATTTTAAAGAATGCAACTGTAGGCAATCCAGATTTTATTTTTTAAGCAGTAGCTATTGTCAAATTCATTGTGTGTGTATATATATACAGTGTTCAACAATCCTATACATTTACTCGCCTGGGGCGGGTGGATTTAACCCCCGGGCGTGTAAATATTGACCCAAGCAGCACACGTGGTTTTTTTAAAATTTCCCCCGTTCGCGCTCAAATTTTCCCTGCTCGCGCTGAAAAATAAATAAATAAACTCCCTACCTGACTGCTGATTGGCGCGCGCTCCCAGGCTTTGTGGGCGCGCGGCCAGGCTCTATATGAGCCCGCCCCCAACGAGCGGCCATTCTTTCTGCCCGGACATCAAAAGTAAGTACACGCCATGCTGGGCCCCTCTGCTCCTTCCCTGCGATCCCCCTGGTCCCCACATGGCTCCCTACTCCCCACCGCGGCAGCTCTCCTGTCCCATTCCCCTTCTCCTGTCCCCTGCTCCTGTCCCCTGCTCCTGTCCCCTGCTCCTGTCCCCTGCTCCTGTCCCCTGCTCCTGTCCCCTGCTCCTGTCACCTTCCCCTCCTCCTGTCCCATTCCCCTGCTCCTATCCCCTTCCCCTCCTCCTGTCCGCTGCTCCTGTCCCCTTCCCCCTCGATCCACCGATCGCTGCCCGGGGCGGGAGGTCCCCACTGCTGCAGCCCGGTTGGCGTGCGGGGGGGGTGGGGGGGGCGGCCTCGGCCCTCACCACATGACTCCCACTTACCCTGCCGCCTCCCCGCCTGCTAGCTTCATGCCGCCGCGGGCTGGGGGGAAGAAGCAGTCTGCAAAGCTGCTTGGCCGCGCATTGTGAAGACATGCCGGCGAGGAGAGCAGGATAGTGGCGGCCACTGCGGGGCTGACTGTCCCCTGGGGGATACCTCGCCACGTGCCCTTCCCCCCACCCTGCCTCCCCAAAGCTTCCAATATGCTCGCGTAAGGTATGGGGGGGAGGGGGGGGTGTCAGCCTGCCCCCCCCCTCCACGAGCGGGAAATGGGCGCGGGTGGGTGGAGGAGGAGCGTGGTGGTGGTGCTGGTCGCGGCCTTTCCTTCCCCGTGTGTGTGTGTGTATGTGTGTGTGTGTGCGCATGTATGTGTGTGTGAGCATGTGTGTGTGAGCATGTGTGTGTGAGCATGTGTATGTATGTGTGTATGGAAGCAAGTGTATGGCAGCATGTGTATGGCAGCATGTGTATGTATGTGTGTATGGCAGCATGTGTATGTATGTGTGTATGGCAGCAAATGTATGCATGTGTGTATGGCAGCATGTGTATGGCAGCATGTGTATGGGAGCATGTGTATGGGAGCATGTGTATGGGAGCATGTGTATGGGAGCATGTGTATGGGAGCATGTGTATGGGAGCATGTGTATGGGAGCATGTGTATGGGAGCATGTGTATGGGAGCATGTGTATGGAAGCATGTGTATGGGAGCATGTGTATGTATGTGTGTATGGCAGCAAGTGTATGTATGTGTGTATGGCAGCAAGTGTATGGCAGCAAGTGTATGTATGTGTGTATGGGAGCATGTGTATGGGAGCAAGTGTATGTATGTGTGTATGGCAGCAAGTGTATGTATGTGTGTATGGCAGCAAGTGTATGGCAGCAAGTGTATGTGTGTATGGGAGCATGTGTATGTGTGTATGGGAGCATGTGTATGTGTGTGACACCAGAGGTACCCCCCCAATCAGTCACCACCCCCCCCCCAATCAGTCACCACCCCCCCCAATCAGTCACCACCCCCCCCCCCAGTCAGTCAGTCGCCCTCTCTCTGTGTATCACCCTCTCTCTGTGTATCACCCACCGTTTCTCCCCTCTGTGTCTCTCCCCCCACACCCTCTCTGTCCCCCCCACACCGTCTCTGTCCCCCCCACACCCTCTCTGTCCCCCCCACACCCTCTCCCCCCACCCACTCTCTCCCTCTCCCCCCACCCACTCTCTCCCTCTCCCCCCACCCACTCTCTCCCTCTCCCCCCACCCACTCTCTCCCTCTCTCCCTCCCCACTCTCTCCCTCTCTCCCTCTCCCCCCACCCACTCTCTCCCTCTCCCCCCACCCACTCTCTCCCTCTCCCCCCACCCACTCTCTCCCTCTCCCCCCACCCACTCTCTCCCTCTCTCCGTCTCCCCCCACCCACTCTCTCCCTCTCTCCGTCTCCCCCCACCCACTCTCTCCCTCTCTCCGTCTCCCCCCACCCACTCTCTCCCTCTCCCCCCACCCTCCCTCTCCCCCCACCCTCTCTCTCCCTCTCCCCCCACCCTCTCTCTCCCTCTCCCCCCACCCTCTCTCTCCCCCCACCCTCTCTCTCCCCCCACCCTCTCTCTCCCTCTCCCCCCACCCTCTCTCTCCCTCTCCCCCCACCCTCTCTCTCCCTCTCCCCCCACCCTCTCTCCCCACCCTCTCTCTCCCTCTCCCCCCACCCTCCCTCTCCCCCCACCCTCCCTCTCCCCCCACTCTCTCTCTCCCCCCACTCTCTCTCTCTCCCCCCACTCTCTCTCTCTCCCCCCACTCTCTCTCTCTCCCCCCACTCTCTCTCTCTCCCCCCACTCTCTCTCTCCCCCCACTCTCTCTCTCCCCCCACTCTCTCTCTCCCCCCACTCTCTCTCTCCCCCCACTCTCTCTCTCCCCCCACTCTCTCTCTCCCCCCACTCTCTCTCCCCCCACTCTCTCTCTCTCTCCCCCCACTCTCTCATCCCCACACTCTCTCTCTCTCTCTCTCCCCCCACTCTCTCTCTCTAACCCCCCCACACTCTGGATCTCTTATTTACCCTATATATCTTACTTGCCCTATACTACACCGAAATAACCTATACTGCTGTCTTCCAGATCTGACTCAAGCTTCACACGGAAGACATCGGAACCCCCCCTAACCCAGAAGACAGGTAGGGAACACCTCCCCAATGTATAACATTGCGGGAATGAGGGTACCTGAACATTGAGGGACTGCGGATCAGGTAAGATCCCAGGCGGGATTGCTGCTTTAGATATTATGAAGCAGGGACGTCCAGACACTGGTTAAGAGGTTCAGGAAACTAGTCATTCACACCTGGCTTTTATTTCTAGATAACATCTGACATTTACACACACACACACACGTAACAAGGACTAATTGTAGTATAATGTAATACAATAAATACATTTATGTAAAAAATGAATGTTGTTCTGACTAGGAATTTATTAAATGTATTTTATTTATATATTTTATTTTAAAGCGGGGTTGGGGGCGGGACTAGGGTTGGGGGTGGGACTAGGGGTGGGGTTGGGGGCGGGACTAGGTGGCGAGTAGATTTTTTGGTTGGGCGAGTAGATTTTTGGGTGATTTGTCGAACACTGTATATATATATATTTAAATCTCAAGCTGCTGATGTTTTAAATATTTAAATACCATCATCCTTTATGTCGTATACTGTTCACATGTCATAGGATTTGCAAATGAACAAAAGAGAGGATAATTTATATGATTTTCCATAACACACCTGTCTATATGTGGACTCTGCCTATTTTGTTCATTGCAACATTACCTTGTGTGTGTTGTTTTGTTATTTATCCTTTAGCATTCCTTGCCGATATGACTCCATTCATACTGTGTTGTGTTTTGGTGCTGTCTACTCATTGCTACATATAGCAACATGTTACTTCATGAATATTCATGTAGAGAGGGATATACCCCTCCTCTTTACATTTTCCAGCATAACTATTGGATAGCTTTATTTTGAGCCTGTTTGGGAACTAAGTATTACTGTGATAAGCTCCTACTCGACAGTGTTTTGTGGTGAAGCTAATTAGTATTGTTAGTATATTATGGACACTGACCCCTCATGTTCTGATAGGGCTTTACACTTGTGTTCATATTAGCATTTTTGTTTACCGTATACTGTCCGTTTCATTCACATGGGGACTTTTATTTATGGTTTATTAGTTGTCATTTTATGCATTTCGTCAGTTTTTAGCTTGTAAAAAAGTTGTATACGTTGTAGTTGTGTTATAGTTAAGTTTATGTGGATATTTCCCATTTGGTCTGTAATAAATTTGATATTAGTGGTATTAGTTATTTAACTGGTACTTTATGTATATTTTACAGTTTACAATGAGTGCAAGCTTTGGGGACTTTTAGTGACAACCTCTTGTCACTTATCAGTGTTCTCTTACGATATTTCCCTATGCACCGTTGATTTCTTTCTTTTGTAGTTGGTGTGCGAGGTGTTTTTGTGTTTATTTTATATGCGGATGCCAAGACAGTGGTGAAAAACAAAAATTTTGTGCTGATATTAAATTATAGTGGCTAAAAGCGCTCTCCTTGTGCTTTTATTAATGAAATGTTTAAGTCTCTCCAAACTTAGGTGCAGCTTATACAATCTACCAAGGAGAATACAAAGCAGTATCATCACAAGAAAAAAGTGCCGGCACCACCGTAAACAGCTAACAAAGACAAAGAATCATCAAGCCAGCTTTTTGACCAACAGTTAGTGTATCTAGGCACAATAATCCTAGAACATTTAACCACCGAGGAATTAAGACTTCAGGCAAGGCCCGGTCTTAAACGAACAATTTTTTTTTTCTGGACTCAATATTATCAAGGCCCAGTCTTAAACGAAGAATTTGTTTTTTCAGGACTCAATATTATTATTTTTTATGCTTTAGAGTGTTTTTTTAAGATGTATGCCCCGCTAGGCAAGATTAGCCTACGCCATCCAGATGATGACAGGGGATGATCAGTTTTGAAATATTTGTAATGTTTATTGTGTTATGGTCACATCATTTTGCAGACAATCATACAATCTCGCACAATGCTACACAGGTTAATGGGTCACAAGGGAATATATACAATGAATCCCTGCCATACTCTAGTGGCCCCAATGACGTAAGAGAGAATTACATTTAACCCCTTGAGTAGGGATACCTTACACTAATGCCGAATTTTAAAAATTAAATGTTAATTTGAATTTGTTTACAGGGAACTTTTTCTAAACTTCTAAACCGAATTCCACTGGTAAATGAGGTTCCTGTAGGTGGATTTTGCACTGGCTACAACAAATCAATTTATGGGTCAGGTGTCTCCACCAACCAATGAAACTTGTATGAAAATGTATTTACAGCCCTGAACTAAAAATGTATAGGGAGGATATGGCCTTCATTTTATCCATTAATTTACTTAACCAAGAACAGGTACAGATTAGATTAATGGCCCTACAGAATAGAATGGCGCTCGACTATATTTTAGCTGTTTTTATTAGAGATCAAAGTGGTAAGATTGAGCATGAGCTAGTGAAGATCGCAGAGATACAGGAGAGATTAAGGAAAGGTGGAGATAAGAGATGGGTTTTGTTAGGAATTACCAAGTTGGTTGGTTTCCTAGAAGCGAAACTGATGAATGGATTTGTCTGTGTGTTTGCAGTTCTGATTGTTTTGTATGACTGTCATGTGCAGTAAATCCATACTGCAAAGGTGTGTAACACCATCTACCCCGGCCATGCCACTGATCACAGACGACTCCACAGAAGATGCAATCTCAGAAGGAAAAGTCAGTCCTCCTCAATGGAATACAGATGAAGATGATGGCAGAAAGACCAACCTGGCTGATATGATAGCCAGCAGCTCTGTGAGTTTCCAGAACTATCAAAGTCATGCAAATTTGGGCCCTCCAGGCCAGTGCAACGCTTCTGAGTTTTATCTGAAATTATCCTTAAAAGACTATGTTTCAAGAATAAAAAGAGAGGACTGTGAAGATTGAGATAATGTGTGTGGCTATCATCACCTCCATTTTGGCCTAACCGCCATTTTGAGTGTTTGCTTGTATGTATGCTTATTTGTTTCATTCGTGTATGAACTGTAATGTTTGATTCTGCAGAGTATCGCTTCTAGATGTAACTCACCCGTGTGTAATTTCTACGAGGCATGCAAGAATTGAAAATGCAATCGTAAGAGGTTTTCCTGCCTTAGATAATTCTGCTGACCTTAGGTTCTGTTATCTGACAGCTACAGTACACACAGGGCTGGACACAGTAACTCCCTTATGTCACAAGGTTAAGGGCAGCCCACATATATGGTATATAGGATAAGAATATAGCAATGTAAAGCATATTTATGTATCAACCAATATGTATTTTTGTATGTCATCATATTATTATTTATCTCTAAGCCAGCCCCCTTAAAGGGCGTATTACTCATTTTGAAATGTATAAAAATGTGATACCAAGCAATATTTCTTTAGAGGCATGAGCTCAAATTTGAATTCTCTCTCACTTGTACCATGGTATTGATAAACTCACTTGTTACTTTGAACCCTTGACTTATTGATTTTATTTCTATGCTTTCACATTAAACACTTCAAAAACTACACATTCACACACGTACACGTGTACAGTATATTCAGAGACCTAAACAATCTTGTATATAAAGTGGATTCCCATTATTTCCTCACATTGAGACTCCCGCCCTCCAGCTTTTTTGCTGCCGTTGTTTTGCCGTGCATTGCGGAACCCTCTGCCAGTGAAAGGGGTAACGTTGCCCACCACTGGAAGGCCCTCGCCGACTTTAGCAAACTCACCGGTTTGGCTGGTTCACGGGCAGACGTGGGGCAACTGGAGGCTCACTCGGGACAGGGGAGGATTGACCGGAGCACACCGATCCAGGCCGGAATGAAGTGCTTTTCTTGGCCACTTGCTTCCTGGACTGAGCCAGCTGACTGTCTGAGCTGAGAGGGAATCAAAGAGAATCCTTGGACTGCAGCAGTAATACAGTCCTATTTCAACAGGCTTCGATGTACAGGCTTCGCTCTCAATAGGGTATGTCCTAAAATTGTAAGCGCCATAGAGCAAGGACCTTATGACCGTTATCGGGCAGAGGCTGTTAATTTGCTTCTTATGGTCTTGCACGGCCAGTGCACATTATAAATATATAATAATATGCAGCAGCCAAGACTCCAACCAGTCAATTACCTCCAGGGTGCAGAGAACCCCAAGTCTCGCAATCAATATTCACAATGGGGGCAGCTGTGAGGTTACAAAATCAGATAGGGGGAGGGGGGGGAATGGATTCAAGGGATCATACGTGTAGCTACTGCAGATACTGTTCCACTTTAGTAAAACAACCTGCACCTGGAACGCTGGGGAGTGTTCTATTCGACACAGCGGTGCGCTAAGAATGGAAGAGCAAGTCTTACTCGGTGTCGATGAGTTGAGGTGATGAAACCAGTGGCGGTTCAGGAGGGGTCTGCTCTGCGGCTTTATACTGGGCTTCGTTCGCAGTTAGATCGTGTGTATATTGCACTACCGGTCCTTTACTCCGCACCGCGCCTACAAAATGTACAGAGGGAGACATAGCCCAATGCCTACATGCTCAAATACACTTTTGTTTGTGGTTAGTAGCTTGATTTAAATATTCTGAGAGTTTGTCTTTTGGCAACAGAGAGTAGAGCGCAACTGCGCATGAGCAAATATTGTCCACATATGGTTAGCAGGTTAATGATAGAATAAGAACGGTCCTCTATATGTTTACTTAGGTAGCGCCAGAAATGTACACAACACTTTACAAAATAGACATTACAACACAGAGAAATAGAACAAGTGCATCAGACCGACTGTAAGCTTTCCAGGCTAGTGATTCATGCTTACAATTGTGTGTGTTTATGTCTGACGCTTGTTATATTTCCCTGTATTCTAATTTCTGTGTCGTAAAGAGCAATGTACATTGTTGGCGCCATCTAAAATAACAATATACAGAGGGGCCATTCTCTGCCTTTTTTAACAAAGTAACTAGGTTAGCAAAATAGTAAAGTACTGAAGCTTTTATTTGACCTGAACTCTATCAACTACACAAGCTGGTATCCAAAAGGCTAATCAAAATCTGCCATATACCGTCGCAAATGCACATTATGTTGTACAACGGCAACCTGTTTGGGGACAGCTTATAGAAACAAGGAAGGGGCTGCTTGATGCAATATTCCATCAGGAAGTATTTTAGGTTTGCCTCGAATCGATGCATTTATCCCCCCCGGTGCGTCCATTAACCGCGTCGCTGTCTGCAACGCTTGCAAAAGGGTTCAAACAGGTATCGTTAACGTATACACCAAAAGACCAGCCCCGATTGTGAGAAACAGTAGATAGAGAGTTTGGGGTGCTCAAACCCGCAGCAACTACATCCAATAACAAAATAATGTTGCCCCTGGAGACACCAGTGGGAGTGGGCAGGCAAATAAAGACTTGTAAGTATCTCTTAAATGACAACAGTCAGACTTAACTATAACAGTCTAAACCAAAAAGCCCCACTCACGTCATCTCCAGGGTTTCTCTGCCGGCGTGCAAGCCAAGAAGGATCCAGAATCCAGATGAGTCCAGTAGAAAAAACGAATGGCGCACAGCCAGGGAGTCAGGTGTGGAATAAAAAAACTTTTCCTTTATTGCAGCATGGTAGGAGACAAATTCACCCCCTTGGGGGACACAGACAGGGACCTCCTACGCGTTTCGGACCAACGGGTACTCCTTGATAAAGGACCCGTTGGTCTGAAACGCGTAGGAGGTCCCTGTCTGTGTCCCCCAAGGGGGTGAATTTGTCTCCTACCATGCTGCAATAAAGGAAAAGTTTTTTTATTCCACACCTGACTCCCTGGCTGTGCGCCATTCGTTTTTTCTACCGATTGTGAGAAACCAATGACAAGTTGACACTGGTACAAAGACAAGTCAAGGAGCCAACTGCAATATATTGATCTGTGTCCCTTGAACTGGCATGAAGGCTGGAATCAAAGACCGCCTGCCTCACCTCTGACCCTGGCAGATAAACTCACCCACGTTAGGACGTGTCCTCTGCTGACCAGATTGCTTCTTCTCTTGCGTGGACGCTGTGGACGTCTTCATGCTGAACATGGGCTCCAGGCGAGTGGAGCCGCGGTAGATCCACTCACACCGCTTGTCATCCTGAAAGATAAAACACGTGAGGTGGAGGTTCGTTCAGATGCACATCCTTCTATTAACCCTTATGGAGAAGTAGAAAGGACTAGGGATATTGGCATGTTTAATAGGTTAAATAGACATTACTTCCATGCTTCCTTTAGGACCAATAAAGCTTCCTACAGCTTCCAGGCTGATGCATGCTTCCCGTACCAGGAAGAGGATCTTCACAAGGCTGCCATCTACTTCTTCCACCTTGGACTTCCACCACGTCCCTTCCCACTCGGTCTTGATCAGCTGGTTGCTCTTGAGCAGAACCATGGGCCTGTTGGGGTAGGCAGTGACGTACTCCTCGATGAAATCGCGGCAAGACACGTCTTCAATGTCCTCCCAGGTCTTCTTCACTGGGAGGGCAGCAGGAGACAAGGTCAATGTCATCTACAGCTGCCGTTATAACGCCACTGATGTCATCAATAGTGCAAGGTAATATTAAATAGCTCATCGTTTTACATTAGTTAGGAATGTTTAACAAAAAGAGAACAAAAAGTCGCTTTGGTGATTTGATTTTTGGTACAGGAAGCTACAGGTATCAGACCTTGGTGCCCTCTCAAACAACTTTCTCCGTAAGTGCCAGGATGATACAATGTAACCAAACCATCCATTTTAACTGCTCCTTTATTTTATTTATAAAATGTTTTACCAGGAAATAACCTCTCGCTTTCAAGTATGCCCTGGGCACAAAGCTATGATAACAATATATGGTTACATTAAATGAAACGGGTTATACCCTTTGCCCCTCTGGCAGCTACCGAAGTTGTTTTTTTATTTTTTTATTCCATTACAAATCCTAGAAATGTTTCACCTTCCGTTTGCATTCTGAAAGGAGATTTAGAAGGACACCCAAGCATTAGAACTCACGTGGTCTGCAGACAAGGTAAAGTTCTGACGGTGTGACGTATGAAGCATACCCATCGTCAAAGAATATCAGAAACCTGCAAAAACAGAGACCCCGTCACTGATCCCCATGAATTAACGGTAAACATCAAAATCCACTGTAGGGAAACCCATTCAGCGTTTGTTATTTATAACGAGTCAAAGCTCTGTGCTTTGTTATCCAGGTACCGGGTTGGAGGCCACGCTGCCTCAGCTGGTGTCATTCACGGCATATAGAGCTCCAGGCAGTAAAATACATCAATGTAAGTACACTGAACAGCCCTCCAAAGGAGGACAGAAAGATACAATGTTACCCTGTGATCTAGCCGCAGAGATACTTATAAGGCCGCGCTTCTAGTGCCGGCGAATCAAAACAAATGTATTTGACGCCATCGCGTGCGCTTATAGTAGGCGCTGGCACTATAAGTGCGGCCTTACACTGGGGATATCACTGCTAAAGAAACTCATTCACTCAATGCCGTCTTGAGTTCGATAACACCCTCTTATTTCGGGATGGGAACCCGGGGTCAACTAGAACTGAAACATGGTATTTTCTAGCACTGGGGACCCCCATTTCCTGAGATACTCATCGGTGGAGTTACTGGTATTACATCCTGTTTTCTACAAGGGATTACAAATGGCTGTCCAATGGAAAGCTGCAACAGTTGATGTTGCGGCTTCCAATTTCGGTTCCCCCTGGAGGAAGATTTAAAAACCGGTACCTTTGCCAGTATCTCCCAATCCGAGGCGTCTCCACAGCTAAAAACAGCGCAGTTTATCTCCTGAGCCGCCGGGTTTGCCTCTTTAAATCAAGTCTGTATATTCATCACAACCTTTCAAAAACGCCCCATCCTGCTGTCACCAAACGGTCCCTGTCACACGCAGGGCCTCAATATGAGACCACCGGGGGCCACAGCCGGACAGCAGATGGATACTGAACATGGCGGTATGCAGAGGGGAACCATGACTTCACATCATTAACTTTATCTCATCGATATTTAACCCTGTCATCATGTATCAAAAACAATATTTATTACCCTACACAAAAACAGATCAACCCCTTCCTCACCACTCTGCATTACTGGCACGGACAACACTTTACCTAAGCATGGTGTAGTCTGTCGTCAATGTTTATTCTTACTAGAGTCCACAGCCACGCTGAAAGCACGAACCCCAATGCTTCTAGCAGGACCTCAAACACAAAGCTACACCAAATCGGCCGTCCCTCCCGGCATCAGCAGGCGATCGGTTTAGAAAGACGGTACCTCATTTTATTCTTATTGCTGGGGGGTTCAGCCACCACACCAGCGTACAGCCACACCTGGTTGCCATCTTTGTATTTGGCCACCACTCTGCTTCCCACGGACAGTTTGTCAGGGGCCGGGTGGCTGTCGTAAGCGACGTGATTTCCGGACAACAGGCTCTTCCCTTTGTTGTCGAACTTCACTTTGAACTTCTTGCCGGAACCTGCGCAGAAACACAAAGCCCCCGGAGGCGGCACGCGAAAGGGTTAAAAGCAGGTCACCGAAAACGCGCGGTGAAGACGTTCCCCACTTCATGGCCCCGTCTGGATGAATGTTACCGTTTACCGTTATCACGGTTTACGGCAAGGAGAAAGCAATTCAGTGGGAATGTCATTGCCTTTCAAGTAGGCAAATCTGGACTCAATCACATTATCGTCAAGGCACCGAGATACATACTCATGAAGTGGTGCTAACCCATAAGTCAACTTATGGACCATTCATCTCAATACCTTAGCACAGGGGGGCGCCACTTCAGTCCTCAAGCCCCATTAACAGTTCAGGTTGTCAGGATATCCCTGCTTCAGCACAGGTGGCTCAAATCAGAGGCTCAGTCAAAGACAGAGTCTCTGAGCTATCTGTGCTAAAGAAGGGACTGATTGAGCCACCTGTGCTGAAGCTGGGACTGATTGAGCCACCTGTGCTGAAGCTGGGACTGATTGAGCCACCTGTGCTGAAGCTGGGACTGATTGAGCCACCTGTGCTGAAGCTGGAACTGATTGAGCCACCTGTGCTGAAGCTGGGACTGATTGATGCTTCTGTGCTGAAGCAGTGACCTTAAGAACCTAACCTGTTGGGGGGGCTTGAGGACTGGAGTTGAGCCCCCCTATCTCTCTGTATTTTAGACACCATAATTAGATTGTAAGCGCTATGGGGCGAAGATGTATGCTTGAAACATTCTTTGTACAGCGCAGGGTAAACTGCGACTCCATCTAAGAAATCAGTTGTATCGTTCTAGTAAATATTTTAGCAACATACTTATCAGCCCTCACAAGCCTTTTTAAGAGCAGAACAACATTTTGCCTCTTCCCTGAAACCTTTAATGCCATTTTGGGGATTTTCCTGCTACCATAGACATCAATGTAATTTCACATAACTTAACTCTCCCCAGTATATACGAAGATACAACGTAAACAAATGATCAAGCAGCATCGACGCCGCCAACACATCGCTGCTTAAGAAACACAGCCTGATCTAAAAAGGTCTGATTAAAATCCTACCACAGACAGAGCCATAACTGACATCGCAGGAGGTGACAGCCGGACAGCAGAGACGCAGAACACTGAACATGGCGGCAACACAGAGGGAAACCAGGAAGTCTATTACTTGGGATAATATATCTTAATCATTTTATAATATGAGGATTTAATAGCAACTAAACTCCTACTGGACGTTTGGCATGAAATTAACCTAATATGTCACCCCCTGATCAAGACCAGAAGTTCTGACCATTTTCTTTGTAACCTAAACCTTTGCCAGGACTATCAGCCTCTCTCCCGCGCTGGGGCGTCAATCTAACGAAGCCTCAAAACCAAGTATGTGGAACTCACCCACAGACTGGATGGCGATCAGTGTCCCTTTGTGCCAGGTCTTCGTCCTCTTCTTGCCCAGAATGCGCATCCCTACTACAAGATCCCCGTCTTTGCTCATGTCTTCGGTTGCGCTGGCACTCGTGGGCGAGGAGGGGTGAGAGGAAAATCGGGTCTGGGGTCCATCTACACAGGATAGGATGCAGAGTATTACAACGTGGTACATGGCTGATCTGTTGCAGATGTATAGACCAGGGGCAGCCAACTCCAGTCCTCAAGAGCTACCAAGAGGTCAGGTTTTCTGGAAATCTCTCCTTCAGCACAAGGGGTGCAGTCTTCAACTGAGCCACCGGTGCTGAAGCAGGGATATGCAGAAAATTCGACCTCTTGGTAGCTCTTGGAAACTGGAGTTGGCTGCCCCTGGTGTAAACCAAAAAAATTCCGGTTACTATGAGCAAAGAACAAGGGCATGCCTCCGACAGAGCCTTGATCTACCTTCAGCCTACGCGCTTTACACTCCTGCCACGGTATGTGTACTTAATCCCCCTTTTAGGCATGGGTAACCAGCCTTATCAAATGCCACTTCTGCTTTATTTCCTTAACAGCCACTCTCAGAAGCTTTATTATAACGCAATCACTCCTAACCACATCAGGGCCAACCACCGGAAAAACAAAAACTACCGTCCAAATGTCTGAGGGGAGAGCTGCAGATTATTCTTTCCTAACTGGGAGACACTAACCCTTGTTTCAGTCCATCAATTGTTTTTGGAAGGCTCAAATTAGAGGGGAATGAAGCCAATAGGCAGATTTGGCAGAGCTACGCCGGCATGATCAATATTAGCGGTACTGCGAGTTTTCTATGACCAAGGGGGTGTTTATTACAATAGGTCTAACCGTACCATTTACAGCACAACTAGGCCCATATTCACAAAGCGGTGCTATTTGCATAAGAGACTTTTTGAAGCCGGATGGCATCTTATGGCAAGGGTGCGCAAACTTTAGTCGGATCCCCCCTGCCTGCGCTCCCCCCCCCTTACCTTGTCACCGGCGTTTCTGACGTCACATTGCCATGCGATGTCGTGGCGTCCTTGGACGCGTCGCCAGAAGCTCCCGGAGATCAGGTAAGGGAACTTAGAGGCGTTGCGCGATCCCCCCAGCATTTAATTGAAATGCTTTGGGGAAGAGTGCAGGGCCTCTGCAAGCGCCACACCCCTCTTCGCCCCCCAAAAAAATCTCACACCTCCAGTTTGTCCGTCCCTGTGTTATGGAATAGCACCGCTTAGCAAATATGGCCCTTAATACATTGTATTACACACTCCGTGTTCCTAAAGTTATGCCTCATCTCACACTTTTGATATGTTCCTGTGTCAAAATAGATACGATTTGATATAATCTGCTGGGAAACCCGTGGTGATGCTTAGAAATGACAGACTGAAGCAAAAAATAAATACAAAATGTATGTAAGGATGTAAAAAGTAAAACAATGTTTCCTACAGTGATGCTAATAATTAGCAAGTATCTGCACACAGTTGACTATATAAAAATGATTAAAAACACTTAATTATGCAGTTCATTTCAATACTTACCTTTCTATTATATGCTGCAGAACTGTGTTTATATTGTGGCACATACAATAGAAAACATTTAGGGATGAAATATGCATTAAAACTTCCCAAAATGTTATATATTTATTTATTGGAGGGATCCCTTGGAGGTGATCTGTGGTGCCCTCCGAAAGAGGGGGGAGGGGAAAGGACGGGAACCCAACAAATATTGCTACAGGGTCACCAATATAAAAATAAAAAGTCCTTTGTATTGGCCGCTGTAGCAAGCCAGACCCTGTAGAAATTTTGCATCCACTGGGCAACTATTCTCACCCAGTGCTGGCATCTCAGGAAAAGGAGCAAGCACGGGAGCTAGGTGGGGGGGTTGGGAGATCACAGATCGGCACCGGTGAACTCGCATGTTAAGGTATAAACGGAAGAAAACGAGCGGGTGTCCCACCGGTGCTGATCCGTGCCACACAACAGGTGGCAAATATCAACAGAGCACGTTGGATGTTCCTGGCAGGATTACTTTGCAGGAGCTGCTGCTTTATGCAAATATTCCTCCCCTCCCCCCCTTCGTTTGTACCTGATTTCTTTGCAATTGCGTCCACTAATTCCTGCACGTCCTGCTTGGATTTCTTCATGGCTGCCATTGCTTCTTTTAACAACTAAATGCATATTTAGAAACACAACACAGCTTGGTCATCGAGAGCACGATCCAAATTCTAGTGACTGTATTGACCTGTAAGAGTGCCGAAGTTGCGCCACACACCTCCCTGAGCTGTGATGGCTGGGGTAGCAATCACATGGTCACAAACCCACCCCTCATGTCTCAAAAAAGGTCCTCCTCTGAGGAAGTGGCACACGGCCACGAAACGCGTCAGGGGCAGACAGAGGTGTTGCTGCTTGCGAATAGCTACTTTTATTATACATATTAACGGTTAACGTTTTAGAATGATGCAGTGCCACCGATTGAACGATGCTCTGGTGGTTGCATTGGATTTATCAAGTGAGGAGCAACTCAGAACTCTTTTATTTATAGCATACTCACCGGATGCTTCTCCTTTTGATTCTTATTTACCGTTTCGCCTGGAAAAAATATTGGTTCAGCGTTACATAGCGTCGATGGCTTTAGAAGAAGTGGAACTGCCCCCCAGGTTTAAAAAAGTAAAAATTGGGGTTAAGTTCTTTAAACTTTATTTTTAAAAAGATTCAACAATATGTTGTAAAGATAGCAACGACGTGGATTTCTGAAATAAATCTCAACTTTCCATTACAAATAAAGTGTGGAAAAATGTACGTTTGTACATAAAAGAAAGTAGCAGTACTCTGAGTGCGAAAATAGAACAAAAACTAGTGGTATCCCTGTATTATCACACGGACCACTGGCTCCAACTATGTCAGGGACACAAGCACTGAATATGAATGTAAGTGGCAGGAATGAGGAACCTTAATATGTACTTGAACAAAAAAGGAGCTTCTGATGAGTATAATTATCTAAGTGCGTAACTTGTGATACGAGGATTGTTAGGAGAGGGCGCCTGCTTAAAAATCTGAAAACTGAATCACTCCCTCATTTCCCCCCCCCCCCCCTTCCCTCCCAAAAAAGCTTTTTAAACCATTGTATACACCCTACTGCATCCTATCAGGGACTACACATGAGAAAGGATTTAACCTCACTGGCGGGTTCAAGCAAATGTGAAGCTAGTACAGAAGGTCGGGTCCCTTAGCTCTGTAGCTAATACAGTAAATCAGGGGTTTCTCAACAGGTCAGGGTTGAAGAATATCCCTGCTTCAGCACAGGTGGCTCAATCGGTCCCTGCTTCAGCACAGGTGGCTCAATCAGTGGCTCAGTCTTCGACAGTCTCTGATTGAGCCACCTGTGCTGAAGCTGGAATATCCTTTAAACCTGCCCTGTTGGGGGGACAGGAGGGGTCTTGAGGACTGGAGTTGAGAACTTCTGCAGTAAATGGTAGAGTTAAATCTAGTACTGTTAACCCACTTTAGGGTCAGCGAGATATTCTGCCCCGGTTCTGGTTGTCCAACGTCCATAGCCATACTGGAATACCGTGAGCCAAAATGCTCTGGGATACAGGTTAAAAAGTCTCAGGATGATATGAGTCCAGGTTGGCCAAAATATGCAAGCAGAACGCACATTGATATGAAACCAAAAGGCAAATGGTTATGGTGGGCTAGACTAAGAGGGTACAGGGAGTGAGGGTACAGGGAGTAAGGATAACGGGTACACTAGGAAGGGAGAAAAGATGATTGCGTTCATACTCTCCCCCTCCCCCACATTATTTCATGGTAACATAGCTACTGAAGTTGCAAACGCACATGTTGTTCCAGTTCAACTATACATATAATGCATTGGCGCACGATTCCAGTGTGGGCTTCATCAGCGCCAACATTATGCTACTAACCTGATCCGACACTCATTACATCATCATCTTCCTCATCTGGGATCTCGATCACTTCCACCAGTTTAGGAGAGCCCTCATCGTCGGAGCTGCTGTCCTTATAATTCAGACCTATTTGTGTGTAGAGGGTTTTCACCAGCATCTCGCAATCGTCCACGGCCCTAGGAGTCAGCAGAACGTTAGGGCGAGCAGCGCGGACAGACAAGGACATGGTTTCTTAAAGCACTCTCAGCTCCGTGTCTCTGGGGCAAAACTGAATTAGTTCTGCTTTCTACATTTAATCTTCCCAAGGATGGCAGTTAATTTTTTTACGTTGTTTATAAACAAGAGGGTTAACAGGGGAGAACCAGATAGACATAGGCGACAGACATTTTGTACACAGCACGTTTTTTTGCACCTGCTAACACAACACTCTGCGTCAAAGCTGGCACGTCCATTAACACTGTGTAATTGAAACAAATGTTGACGCAAGCATCATAAACCCTTTTTATTTTTATTAATAAACATTGATGCATCAACTGGTGCAATAACATTGGCTAAATCTGTACAATTTGGCATAGTGTGAGCGAGTGTGAGAGCGTGAGACATACGTCCATCAAGTTCAACCTATGCTATATTTTGACAACAGATAATTTATCCTATATCCGAACTTACAGTATATTGATCCAGAGGAAGGCAAACAAAAAACCCAGTGACATAAGGGGGAAAATAAATTAATTCCTAACTCCAAGAATTGGCAATCGGATTAATCCCTGGATCAGCATCCTTCCCATGTTTACTTATTTGGTATATCCCTGTAAACCTTTCCTTTCTAAAAAGATGTCCAACCTTTTTTTGAACATATCTATTGTATCTGCCATCACAGTCTCCATGGGTAATGCATCCCACATTGTAACATCCCTTACTGTAAAGAACCCTTTCCTTTGTTGCTGGTGAAATCTCCTTTCCCCCAACCTTAAGGGATGGCCCTGAGTCCTTTGTACTGCCCGTGGGATGCATAGCTCTTTTGAAAGCTCCTTGTATTGTCGCCGAATATATTTGTATATAGTTATCATATCCCGTTAGGCCGCGAATATAGTGCATGATCACATGCGCAAAACATGCACAGGAGGCATTGGGACGCGTTAGGAAGGCGTAGCAGTGATGGCACGTGAGTGGTTCGCCCTGATTGGCTGAACCGCTCACGTGACCGTCGCGCTCAAAAAAACAAATTTATTTTTCTCCTCAGGATTCAGCCTCTCCTTTGCGCTTCCGCGCACACTATGCGCAGATTCATTGTAATCAAGGTATTTGTGTTGGCTGTGCGCACCGTCACCGGCACTATAATCGCGGCCTTAGACGCCTCTTTTCTAATCTAAACAAATCTAAATTTCGCTACCCTCGCCTCATAAATCAGTCTATCTATCCCCTTTATTAATTTGGTGGCTCTTCTCTGCACTCTCGCTAGTTCCATGTTTATTCTAAGGCGTGGTGCCCAAAATTGTACTCCATATTCAAGGTGTGGTCTTACTAATACTTTATAATAGGGGCATAATTATGTTTACTTCCCTTCCATCAATTGCCCGTTTAATGTAAGATAACATCTTGTTTGCCTTTGCAGCTACTGAATGACTCTGGGCACTATTTCCAAGCCTGCTACAGTATCTACAAACACTCCTAAATCCTTCATCAAGGATTCCCCTAATTTATCCCCATTTAATTTGTAAGTCGCCTGTTTATTCTTGTTTCCTAAATGCATAACCTTACATGTATCTGTATTAAACCTCATCTGCCGTTTACATGCCCAGGTTTCCAGGCTCTCCAAGTCCTTCTGTAGAGAAATTACATTCTGATCTGATTCTACTACCTCACATAATTTAGTGTTATCAGCAAAGATGGAGACTTTGCTTCTCTAAGCCAACCTCAAGGTCATTAACAAGCAAGCTAAAAAGCAGGGTTCCCAGTAGCGATCCTTGAGGTAGTCCACTCACAACTTTAGCCAAACCTGAAAAAGTTCAATTTATGACAACTCTCTGTTGTCTATCCTTCAACCAGTTTTAAATCCAGGTGAACATATTTTTACAGAGTCCATTAGCTTTATTTTGTACACCAACCTCGTGTGAAACCGTATCAAAAGCCTTTACAAGATCTAAGTAGACCACATCAACTGCATTACTCTGGTCTAAATTCCTACTCACCTCCTCAAAAAAACTAATATGGTTAGTTTGGCATGACCTATCCTTCATAAAGCCATGCTGACTTAATAATAATTTTGATTTTCATCAGGTATTCCTGAATATTATCCCGTCCTAAACCTTCAAGTAGTTTCCCCACTATTGAAGTCAGGCTTACAGGTATGCAATTCCCCAGCTGTGAACTAGCTCCCTTTTTAAATATAGGCACCACATCCGCTTTACGCCAATCTTGTGGTACTGAGCCTATGGAAATGGAGTCCTTAAATATTAAATATAATGGTTTGGCTATTACTGAACTTAACTCCTTAAGAACTCTTGGATTTATGCTATCAGGGCCAGTTGCCTTATTTACTTTAATTTTATCAAGCCGCTTATGTTCTTCTTCCTCAGTTAACCAATTGTTAATTAATATGGAGGTTGTGGCTTCCTCCTGTGGCACTACTATTGCAATTCATTCTTTCCTGGTAAACACACAGGCAAGGAATTTGTTTAATACCTCTGCTTTTTCCTTATCTCCAATAATCTGCCTGCCCATCTCACACTGAAAGGGGCATATATTTTCTTTTCTCATTTTTTTGTTATTAAGGTACTTAAAGAACTTTTTAGTGTTGATCTTACTTTCTATTGCAATCCTTTTTTCATTATCCATTTTTGCCAACTGATTGCCCTTTTGCAACTTTAGTTACATTCCTTATAATTCTGATACGATGTCTGCGTCCCTTCTGACTTGAAAAATCTTCCTCTTCTTGTCCACTTCCTCCCCTACCTGTTTATTTAGCCACATTGGTTTGGACGTATTTCTTTTAGACTTATTACCCAAGGGTATACACTGATACGTGTGCTTTTCTAACTATGTTGTAAAGACTGCCCATTTATCTCTCACATTTTTCCTTGCAAAAACATTATCCCAATTTATACTCTGTAGATTAGTGAAGAAGTTCAAGCAAAGCTGTGTGCCTCGTCTTGTTGTTCTGACCGCCGCACGTTTCACCTTGAAGCATTGTCGAAAAGCTTGTCCACATTGGCTACTTCGGCCTCCTTCTGTTCCACCCACTGCTCCAGCTCCACCAGCTGGGCTTTCCGCTGCTTCACAAACTCGATCTTCTCCACCTCCTTGTCTATGAACTCGCGCAGCTCGTTCATGGAGATCCCCAACTCCTCCACCACCACCTGCTCCAGCTCGGTCACCTCCTGCGAGTCCATGGCTGCAGAAAACAGGGAGACGGACTCATCAGATCTTACAGCGGTTACTGCCTTCAAACCCAGTTCTAATCCTGGTGTCTGCTCCTTGAGGAGTTAAATCACTATATCCTTGTGACTCAAACACCAACATCAGATTCTAAGCTCTCTAGGGCAGGGACTCCATGTCTTTGCAAAATGATATGTAGTATCAGCAATATATAAAAGAACAAAGTATTATTAAAAGTATTATATAGCGCTGGAGTTGGGCAATATATGGACACGATATAAATACTGCAAACAAAAAAAAAAAGACAAGTCTAGATATTAGTCAGTGGGCTGTGTGAGGACCCCACTGCTATCCCAGATGTTCACAGGTAGGTGGTCAGAAATGGAAATAAAGGCCGGTCTTTTATGTACTTTTAAGCGGCTTTCCAGCTCCATTTAAATGAATAGGACTAAAACATTCTTCACAACATGTTCAGTACTTTTACGAGCTTCAAAGCATACTGAATAAGGGTCGGTGTGTGATGGAATCCCATCACCATGAAGCTTACAGCGCTAAAACTCCCACCTTACAGCTTCTCTACTACTTACAGTAGTATAGTTTACGTCCAGGTTGAATACCAAAATTAAAAAAAAGAGTAATAGCTTAAAGAGTTGTAGTTTGCTTATTTATCCCACAAACAATTTGGAAGTTAATCCTCAAATTTTTTTTTTTTTTTTTTTAAACCGTTCTATAACTCCTCATACATGCTCATCACTGCAACTTTGAAACTGCCAGTGCATTATCTCCACCGTTAACTATGGCCCCTAACTAGCCTCTCATACAAGCAGCGGATTACATGTAAACGTAATAAAGAATTCTGGCCGTCCATATGCTCGAACATGACATAGCGTCTTGAGCATATTTGTGCATGTGTCTAGGGCTTCCTGTGAAAGTTGCAGGTAGAATGAGGATTTTGCCAATGTTGTCAACGTTGCCATCGTTTACTACAGCATCTCTGAGATGTATGTATTTATCAACGCAAAGCTGTTTTTGATGTAAACGTATGTATAGAAGACGTTCACTTTCAATTATTGCAAACATGTCAACAATAAACTGATGAGAGTTGTCGACAATTTAAGATGTGGTTTTGTGATCCATCTCTTATCATGATTCTGTAGGCGTAGAAGTCCATAGCTGAAACGGTTTTATTTGTGTGTGTTTGTGAAGTTGGGTCTATTTGCATGATTTTGAAGTGATATCCATCGTCACCGTTCCAAAATAAGAGCGGGTATTGATGTGCATCATATGAGTGATGTGTTTTGGAAATGCGTTGAAGTGAATTAGAGTGCCTCTGAAGAATGATGTCACGTTTATCAAATTGTTCGCCTGCTAGAACAATAGCAACTTCGTTGATTTGAGGAGCATTAAAGCGACGTTCATGTTGACCAACAGGTGTTTTGCCAGCTCGGATAACTACTTTATATTCATCTGTTGGCATGAGTTCTGGTGACGTTTTGAAGGTGTTAATTAGATGGTTGTGTTGATGTAACATCCTTTGTAAGCACAAAACAATGTCACGTCTTATGCCGGGGCCAGAATGGCATCGTTGATCGTCTTTTGTTCATTCCCCATAAAGTAAATTTGTAAAAATGTTGGGGTTTTATCCGATAATATGAGTAGAGATCCGGCCCTATGGTAAACTTGACCTTGTACTTTGAAAGTCGTTTGAAAGCCTATTTGTTCAACTATAGATGTAGCACCAAAGGATGTCATTTGAAAGCAGGAGTTGTACTTACGTATGTTTTGGAGTACTTGTTTTGATTCAGAAGTAGTCCCTGACATGTATGAAAGAAGTTCATTTGTGGGTGGCTGTAGAGGTGGTAGGTGAACTTTACCATTTCTACAGCACATTCCAGCAGATTCAGCTGGAGATTTCTTAGCTTGGCAGTAAGGGCATATTGTGGTAACGAGTCCAATATTAACACGTGGATGTTGATCGTATGGTGTTGTAGCTCGTTGTCTCTGTTTTGCAAGGCGTCTCTTATGCTGTTCTGGATTTTCTGTCGCTCGTGATGTTGTAGCTTGTTGTCTCTGTTTTGCAAGGCGTCTCTCACGCTGTTCTGGATTTTCTGCCGCTCGTGATGTTCTATTTCGTTCTCTCTGTTTTGCAAGGCGTATTTCATACTGTAGTGAAGTCTCTGCCGCTCGTAAGGTAGAGACTCTCTGTGTGTGTTTTTGACGCTGCTGTGGTGTTTGTGTTGCTCTTCTGTATCTTGCTCTCTCTCTCTGTTGTTTAAGTCGTGCTTGACGCTTATCTTGTGTTTCTGTTGCATGTGATGTCGTGGGTGTGTCTTGTTGGTGGTGTGTGTTTTGTGGTGGTGTTGATGTTGGTTGATGGTGTTCAGTGGAGTGTGTTGGCGTTGATGTAGTGGGTGTTATGTCATGGTGGAGAGTGTGTGAGGATGTTTGTGTATTTTGTTCAAGTGTTGGGTAATGGTCTTGTGTAGTGCGTGTGGTTTGCAGTAATTGATTATGTTTGCTACTGTGCTGAAGTGCTTGAATGTGTGATGGTTTTTTTGGAGGCATGTTTTGTGTTGTGTACACTTACTGTGATAGGTGTTGTGTTTATAATGTTATAGTGTGTGTAGTGGTGTTATAGCATGTTCTAATTGTAGTATTAAGTGTGAGTATAGTATATTTTTGTAAACTGTAATAGTAGTATAGATAGTAATACAGTGTTTAAAACTGTTACCTGTCCTGTAGGAGAAAGTGTTGACAGCTGTTACCTGCTTTGCAGACGTGTATAGTGTTGGTATTTTAGTGGTAAGTTGTGTCACAGCAGGTGTTGGTAGGCGGCAGATGTTTGAGAGGCGTTAGTTGGCGGGTGTGCGTTGCGGTAGGTGTGTTCTGGTTATGATGCGCTGGATGGGAGTGAAGGCGCGTGTAGGCGTAGTGGATGTGTGTGTGCGTAGAGAAGCAGGTGTGTGAGAGGCGTTAGGTGGCGGGTGTGCGTTCTGGTAGGCGTAGGGTGGTAATGAGGTGTTTGTTGGGTGTGAAGGCGTGTGTAGGCGTAGCGGGTGTAGTGCGAAGGCTGTGATACGGCGGGGTGTGTGAGGCGGCGTTTGAGTGACGGGGGGAGACGGAGGGTGCTGTAGGTCAGAGGTGGGTGACGGGGGGTGGTTGAAAGGTGGGTGAGAGGAGGTGGGTGTCTGAGCCGAGGTGGGTAAGAGGGGGTGTGAGTTGTGTGTGTTAGAGGGGGGTGGGAGGGGAGTGTGATAGGTGGGATGGGGTGAGTGAAGGTGTGTGACTAAGGAGGGGTAGGTAAGAGGGGGGGGTAGGCGGGTGGGTGAGAGGTGAGTTGTAGGGGTAGGTAAGAGGGGGGGTGTGAGAGGTGGCTCGTTGAGGGTGGGGGTGACAGGTGGCAGGCGGAGAGGCAGGAAAGTGGTGTACAGGTGGCAAAGTGGGTAAAAGATGAGAGATGGGGGTTTGTGGCGGAAGGCTTCGAGGGGTGAGACTTCCAGATGTAGGAGTGGTAGTTAGGCGGCGATCCAAAGGTAATCCGTTGTGCGGGTGATAGGCGATAGTTGTCGATCCGGGAGAGCTGTGAAAGTGGTTGAAATAGGGTAAGTGGGTGAGTGTGCATGGGGGACACATACATATGCTTAATAATTCCGGAGGGGTTGAGAGAGGGAGAGGCAGCTAGTGGCGGATGGGGGCCACAGATGAGTCTTTTGGAGGGGTGAGAGGGGGGTGTGGCGTGTGTGGAAAGGGCGCGCAGGCGGGCATTATTGGGGAGTGGTGAGAGGGTGTGGTGCGCGCAGGCGGAAATTAAAAGGGTACACGCAGGCGGTTATTATTCAGTGGGTGTGGCGTGGTGGGAAAGGGCGCGCGCAGCCAGCCATTACGCCCTCCTCACCCATACGGGGTAAGTATTGAGTGGGTGAGAGCCCCCCTCGGGTGGCGGCCAGGGATGTAATTTTCCCACTCCCCCCCTTCACTGCTCCGAACCCCCCCCCCCCATTCCCAGCTTCTATTTCTCTCACTTCACATCTCCAATCCCCCCCCTACAGAGCTCGGCGGCGGGTCACTGGGGTTGCGGAAGGGTTGGGATTCTTCCCCCCCCCCCCCCCCCATCACAGCTAGGCGGCAGCAACTGGCTCCCTCAGGGGGCGGACACACTGTAATCCCCACCCCTTCAGAGTTCGGTGGCGGTGGCTCACCTTTGGGTTGTGATTTCCCCCCCTTCGGAGCTGACCAGTGGTGGCTCACTGGGGGGCGGGCAGGAAGGTTGTGCAGTGGTGGCTCACTGAGGGTGCTGGCAGGGGTGTTAGTGGGTGGTGGGGGGTGCTCTGGCGCGCTGCAGGGGCAAGCATCACTGCGACGGCTGACTTTGGGTGCGGTGTGTGACGTGGGTGGGTGGCGGCAGCTGACTTAACGTGGGACGGCCTGTCCGCTGCAGTGGCGGACGGGAGCAGGGACGCAAACAGAAATCATGGGGCCCAGGACAAATGAAAGGAGCAGGGCATCCCCCAGCCCCAAACATATAGCACACCCCCCAACCCAAAGCGCACCAACCACGAAAAAAATTGTTTTAGCGCATAACTTTAAATGAACTGTTTTCTCATTGTCCTACAGAAAAAAACATTACAATGCAACCTGTTTCTTTTTATATTTTCAACACAAGACAGGTGACTGCGTGCCTGGGTGAATGAGTGGGTGACAGTGACTTGACAGTGATCGAGTGACCGGACGACCAGACAGTGACCGAGTGACCGGACAACCAGACAGTGACCGGACGGTGACCGAGTGACCGGACAACCAGACAGTGACCGGACGGTGACCGAGTGACCGGACGGTGACCGGACAGTGACCGAGTGACCGGACAACCAGACAGTGACCGGACAACCAGACAGTGACCGGACAACCAGACAGTGACCGGACGGTGACTGAGTGACCGGACAACCAGACAGTGACCGGACGACCGGACAGTGACCGGACGACCGGACAGTGACCGGACGACCGGACAGTGACCGGACAGTGACCGGACAGTGACCGGACAGTGACCGGACAGTGACCGGACAGTGACCGGACAGTGACCGGACAGTGACCGGACAGTGACCGGACAGTGACCGGACAGTGACCGGACAGTGACCGGACAGTGACCAGACGACCGGAGAGTGACCAGACGACCGGACAGTGACCGGACAGTGACCAGACGACCAGACAGTGACCGGACAGTGACCAGACGACCAGACAGTGACCGGACGACCAGACAGTGACCGGACAGTGACCGGACGACCAGACAGTGACCGAGTGACCGGACGACCGGACAGTGACCATGTGACCGGACGACAGTGACCGAGTGACCGGACGACAGTGACCGAGTGACCGGACGACAGTGACCGAGTGACCGGACGACAGTGACCGAGTGACCGGACGACAGTGACCGAGTGACCGGACGACAGTGACCGAGTGACCGGACGACAGTGACCGAGTGACCGGACGACAGTGACCGAGTGACCGGACGACAGTGACCGAGTGACCGGACGACAGTGACCGAGTGACCGGACGACAGTGACCGAGTGACCGGACAACAGTGACCGAGTGACCGGACGACAGTGACCGGACGACAGTGACCGAGTGACCGGACGGTGACCGAGTGACCCGACGGTGACCGAGTGACCCGACGGTGACCGAGTGACCCGACGGTGACCGAGTGACCCGACGGTGACCGAGTGACCCGACGGTGACCGAGTGACCTGTAACTCACCTACCCACCCAGTCACTAACTAACCCACCCACATCAGTGATGTGAAGGGGGGGGGGGGTGACCATTCAATCCTGGGTATATCAGCTAATGTATGTATACACACACACACACATATATATATATACATATATATATATACATATACATATATATATATATATATATATATATATATATATGACACACACACATACATACATACATAACACACACACACATAAAAAACACACACACACACACACACATATATATATAACACACATATATCACACACATATATATATATATAACACACACATATATAACACACACACACGTGTGTAACATACACACACACACACATATGTGTAACACACACACATTGTTTTTATTCCCTTCTCACCGAAGCAAATAAATAACAATTTCTTTAGGCATGGGGGACAGATAATTTGTGCTGCAATTAGTCCGGAGGGGGAAGTATTCGGGAGGGGTGCGGCGTGGGGAAAGTGCGCAGGCGTAGAGAGGGCGTAAAGTGGGTGAAACTTACCAAGGTGGGTGTGCTGGTCAGGCGACGAGTATGTGTAGTCTGCAGGGGGTATGTGGAGTCTGCAGAGGTGATAGGCTCAGGAGGTATGAGTCTCAGGGGTATACTGGGTCCGCAGGGGTGAGAGGCTCAGGCAGTATGAGTCTGTGTGTATGACAATGGGCTAGGTGTGACAGTGACATCAGCGCTCCCCGCAGGCCAATGAGAGCCGTTGGGGGGGGGCGGGCGTATCGACGGACCAATCAGATTCTCTAGAGGCACGGACAAACAAACTGTTGTGCAAACAAACTATATTGCATATACACATATACACTAGCTGAGAGACCCAGCGTTGCCCGTGATGTTAATCTGTAATGATTGTGTGTAAATAAATATTGTCATTCAATGTAAATGTTATGTAATAGTTGTAAAAAGTGTGTTTGTAAACAAACAGTAGAAAAAACATGTACCTGAGCAAAAATTAGCAAAGTGTATGTTACTTGTAACAGTTGTTTGTAAACAAAATGTTGTATTTTTCTCCTTTGCTGAAAAATGTCCAGGTCCATTGTTGATAGTAGTGTATAAGACGGCATTTCTAAGGCCTGGGATATAGTACAGCAGGCCGTGCTGAGCAGATGCACTTACCCCCTGCATCTGTCATTAGCGCGGCTTTAGCAGCTGCTTCCGCATGCGTGCAGAGGCTGAGAAATTCTGAGGAGACAGGCAAATTTAAAATTTGCCGCTCAGGGGAGCGGAGGGGCGGTCACGTGACCGCTCATAACCAATGGGAGCGAGGGACTAGCCCCGCCTCCCACCACACCTCCGTTCCACCCCGCCCCCAAAGCGCGCTCACTGCCTCGTCTGCCAGGACACAAAAAATCTCCAGTTTGAGCAGGCGAGGCAAAGCAGGAGCGCGGATCAGCGCGTCCTGAGGCACCATGCCTGAGGCCTTAGGGGGAGTTGAAGAAAGATCTTGGAAGTAAATATGAGTGCAGTACATTGAGTGTCGTTGTGCTTTCTTGATGTTGATAGTAGAAGCGTTTGTTTGTAAACAAAACACAGTACAATGTACATGTAGCTGAGCCAAATTGAGCAAAGTCTATGTTCATTGTAAGGCTTGTTTGTAAACAACATTTTTGGTTGTTCCACACTTGGAGCAAAGATGTACAATTAATTTGCTGATCCAACTCTAGAACAGGTAACATATAACTGGCCGTGGGAGAAACATGGTGATGCTAAGGCCTCGGACATGGTCAAAAAGACCGTGCTGAGGCGCGCTGAGCCGCGCTGAGGGGAAACATTATCCCTATCAGCGTGGCTTTAGACGGCGCTTCCGCACGCGTGTGGAAATGCAGGGGAGAGGCAAGTTTAAATTTTGCCGCTCATGCAAGCGCGGGGCCGGTCAAGTGACTGCCAGAAGCCAATGGCAGTCCGTGACGTCGGCGCCGTGATGCGTAGCCCCGCCTCCCGATCCGCCTCCAGGCCCGCTCCCACCCAGCACACAAGCGCGCTCGCTGACGCTCATGCAGGGACAAGAAAAATCTCCTGCTTGAGCAGGAAACCATGAGCGTCAGCGCTGCCCAGCGCCGATCCCTGCACAATGTCCCAGGCCTAGGTTGATACCAGTGCACTTGATTGACTGTCCTTGTGCTTTGTTGATGGTGATAGCAAAAGCTAGTCTGACCGGGAACTGTAGCCGTTTGAAAATAAAAAGAATGTCTGTTGGAATTAGTGGAATGCGGAGGATGAATACATCTTGGCCTTTGGCGTTTCCGGTTAAGATAGTAGCTTCAATGAGGTTGGGCATCAATGTTTTAATGCAGAGTCTTGTTCCATTACAAAGGTTAGCTGTGTAGGTTGCGAAGTAGCATGATGGGAGATCCAACTTTCAGTCGAAGGTGATGTGGTGGCATTCCAAGTGGTTCGAGGGAGTGTAGGAATTCTGTTGGATAGTTGACGGTTTCATCGGTATCCACAACTGTATCGATGGAGTTGTATTGGTTAAGTGTGGCTGGAAGAATATCTTGAATTTGATTATTTATGTCATTGACAGAAGTATTTTTGGCAGCAAGGATGGCTCTTTCACAGAGCCACTGTTGATTTGTGTAATTGTGTAAGATATTTGGATAGACGTGATGTATGAGAGCTTGAAGTGATGTCATCATGTTGCAAAAATTGTTTGTAAAAAACATTTTCACCTGATGTCAAGTGAGTAGGTAAAGTACCTTCACCAATTTGAAGAAGTGTCTCTGCAAAAGATTGGTCATTTGACTGGCCTAGAAGTTGTACTCGCATATTGGTTGGTAATGGAAAATGTTTGACATGAAGCCATAAAATAGACGATTTAAGACATGTATGAAGTTCGTCTGCTGGTGTGGATCTTGGTATGACTGGAAGTGTTTGTCTGAAATCACCAGCTAAAAGAATTAGAGCTCCTCCCATTATTTGTTTATTGTTACGTAAGTCTTGCAATGTTCGATCAAGGGCTTCAAGTGCTTTTTTATGCGCCATGGTACATTCATCCCAAACAATAAGTTTTCAAGTTTGTAGAACGCGTGCTTGACCAGATGTTTTTGTAATATTACATGTTGGGTTTCCTTCATGAGCAATGTTTAGAGGTAATTTAAGAGCTGAGTGCACAGTTCCTCCTCCATCCATAAGAGTGGCTGCAATGCCAGATGATGCTAGTGCAAGTGCAACATGATTGTGCATTTGGATTTCGGCAAGGAGCAAGTTGATTAGAAATGTTTTGCCTGTTCCACCTGGAGCATCAAGAAACAGTATTGCACCTTGTCCGTTTGTGATCTGATCCATGATGTTGTGATAGGTGGTAAGTTGTGCAATTAACCTTGGTTTTCATGTTGCAACATATTCTTGGAGAAGTGCAATATTGTATTGTTTCTCTCGCATAAGGTCTGTATTGAGTATATCGTGATGATTACGTTGTGGAGATTGTAGACCTAATTGAAGTAGTGTTTTGTTATTGATAGACAGACATTTATATTCTAACAATATGAGTACCTCGTTGAAAACCTCGGGTGAAAAGTTCACATTTAGGGGTGGATTGTCTCTCTCTGTGCTTTGGCAAGTATATCCTCACTCATGTTTTCTCGATATGTGTCCCATAGAGTGTTAGGGTTTGATTGGTTGCAGGTGGTAAAGATAATGGCAAAAAGGTTTCGAATTTTGTCTGGTAAAGACTGTAATGCAGCTTCGGCTAATGTACTATTCCAGTGTTGAACATTGTAACAGGGGACTTATCCCTGTTCAGTAATGTGCCTTTAATCTAGCAGTGTGGTGGTTAACTTCTGGTAGTTAATTACTAAACACCTGATTTAGATGGCTTACAAAAACCTGTCTGTTCAGACAGGAAGTGCCTCCTTAGCTTACTTTTGAGCTGACCTTTGGAGACATCACATGTCTTGAACTCTGTCAGAAACCACAGCAGAGCTGATTTCAAGACACAGGGAAAACTACTAAAGCTGAAGCTGACACCCTGGGTGAAGGGAGCTGAAGCAGGAACTGAGAAGATTTTCCCTCCAAGAACCTAATAAGACTTCTAAACCTGGACGCTGATATTCTGTGCACGCACGGGTGCGGTTCCAGGAGAGCAGAGAAGCTTACTCTACAGCTGATAAACAGATAAGACTTTCATTATTAAGAGACTGCTTATATCTGCTTATTTTCATGCTATATGTTTTGGGGCTGAGAGAAATGCTTGACTAGGGAGATGTGAATTAATTGCATAGTGTTTTCACTAGAAATACTCCCAAGTGAATGGAAGCTTTGTCCCCCCCCCCCCCTTGTTTGGATGTTTTCCTGATAAAAAGGAAAAGGCACAATAAAGCCTTATTATAATTTCACCTTATAAAAGCCTCCTAATTGTGTACCTCTGTGAACGTTCCGTCTACAAACATCCTCTAGTAAACCAAGGTTTTGGCAAGCTTCTCTATAAGTCTGACACAGTTGACCGTTCACAGTTTTCAGAGCGTCAAACGAAGTTGGTCCTGGAACTGTATGAAGTAGGATTCTGAGAAAAAAGCATTCGGCGTTGTTTGGGTGAACTGTGTAGACACGCCCTAAGGATTCACTTGCAAGGGCATCCGTTCGTGGAACAGCTATCCCCTGCTTTCTTTTCTTGAACTATTTTGTGGATACATTCCAAGTGTAATATCGTGGAGTGTCAGGATAAAGCAATGTCCTTGCATGAGTCGTGTTGACATAATTGAAAACAGGCAGTTAAAGTAGTGTTTGGTGGTTGAGCAGCAACTGCCTGTGCGTTGTGAGATGTGAAGTATACCCTCTATCCGTTTTCTAAATGAACCGTGAGGTGAACAACAGTTGGGTGTCGTTCGTGAATTGGGAAAGCTAAAATCCTCCAAACGGCTTCATTACTACTGATATCTTCCCAGCTGGTATAGAGAAACTTCGTCACGGATGTGTTCATTTGTGAGTCCGAAAATAGCCACGTCGCTTCCCTTGTTGACATACTTGCAAATGTATTTAATTGATTTAACAGAATTACAGTATGACATTAATGTGTGCGTTAACATTTTTACAAAGTGGAGAATATGGAACAACTCATTTGTTGTCGACTTGGATATGTTTGTTGCCTCGAATAGTCAGTGTTGCTGTGTATCTACCGTCAGTGGGAGCGCGTCTTCGATAGCGAGGATATCAATCATCTCCACTTTGTGTGTCTGAAATGAATGGTTTTGGATATTTTTGGGTGCATTTACAGTCTTTCATACATGGTGCATGAATATTAATGTTTCCACATGGTCCATGAATCATATTTTTAGTGAGTATTGCAAATAGTATTGGGTCTTCTTCTGGATTTGGTTAACTCTGGTGATATAACGTTACCGATTTCTATGGCATGCCGTTTTTGTTTGAGCCATGAGAATATGAGCATGTGGAAGTCCTCTTTTCTGCCACTCTATTGAGTACATCCAGCATCATGTTTGTCCAAAGATATAACTCTTTGTGATAATTAATGAGTAGCTTTTGTCGGAAGACTCGGGCGTGTCGATCGCTGTGTGCCTGTCCATCAAAAAGTTCTTCTTTTATCTCTGTCCACGCTGGATTACATGTAAAGGTAATAAAGAAGTCTGGCCGTCCATATGCTCCAACATATGCCATAGCGTCTTGAGCATATTTGTGCATGTGTCGAGGGATTCCTGTGAATGTTGCTGGTAGAATTAACATTTTTCGTAGGTCGTCAACGTGACCATCGTTGCCGACAGCATCCCTGAGATGTATGTATTGATCGACGCGAAGTTATTTTTGATGTAAACGTATGTATAGAAGACGCACACTTTCAATTTTAGTATACATGTCAACAATAAACTGATGAAATAGTTGTCGACAATGTAACAAATGTGGTTTTGTGATCCATCTCGTATCATTAATCTGTATGCGTAGAAGTCCATAGCGGACAGTTTTCTTTGTGTTTGCCTGTGAAGCTGGGTCTACTTGCATGATGTTGAAGTGATATCCATCTTCACCGTTCCAAAGTATGAGTGGGTATTGAAGTGCATCATATGAGCGATGTGTTTCACAAATGCATTTCAGTGAATGAGCGCGTCGCTGAAGAATGATGTCACGTTTATCAGATTGTTCCCCTGCTATCACAATAGCGACTTCGTTGATTTGAGGAGCATTAAAGCGACGTTCATGTTGACCCACTGGTGTTTTGTCTGCTCTGATAACCACTTTATAATCATCAGTTGGCATGCGTTCAAGTGATGTTTTGAATGTATTAATGAGATGGTTGTGTTGATGTAACATCCTTTGTAAGGAGATGACAATATCACGTCTTGTATCTCTTCCTGTCCATCACCCATGAAGTAAATTTGCAAGAATTGTGGATCTTGTTCTGGTAATGGGAGCAGAGAACCGGCCCTGTGGTAAACTTGATCTTGTACTTTGAAAGTACTTTTGAAGCCTATTTGTTTCCCTATAGATGTAGCACCAAAGGATGTCATTTGGAAACAGGAGTTGTATTTGCCTATGTTTTGTAGAAAATGTTTCGATTCTGAAGTGGTCCCTGACATGTATGAAAGAAGTGGATTAGGGGGTGAGTGTAGAGTAGGTAGATGAACTTTACCATTGCTGCAGCACATTCCAGCTGATTCCTTTGGGAAATTCTTTTCTTGAGAGTATCGACATATAGTGTCAATGTGTCCAATATTGACATTTGGATGTTGAGTGTAGTGTATGTGAGGATTATTTTGAGAACTGGTGCGTAGCAAATTGTTATGTGTTGAATGCGTAAATGTAGTGTGTGTGTGTTGTAGTGTGTCATGTATTTGTGTTTTTTGTTGTGCTCTTGATGTGCGACCTAATTTTCTCTGTTTAGCAAGGCGTGTTTCACGTTGTTCTGGAGTCTCTGTGGCTCGTGATGTTCTAGCACGTTGTCGGTCTTTTGCAATGCGTGCCTCATGTTGTTCTGGAGTCTCTGTGGCTCGTGATGTTCTAGCACGTTGTCTGTCTTTTGCAAGGCGTGCCTCACGCTGTTGTGTAGTCTCTACGGCTCTTGATGCCATGGCTGTGTCTTTGTCTTTGTGTTTTTGTTTTTGTGCTGCTCTTCTGAATCTGGCTCTCTCTCTCTGAAGTGTAAGGCGTGCTTGGCGCTTTAGTGTTTCATTAGCAGATGACGTGTTGTGTGTCTGTGTGTGTTGAGCAAGTGGTGTGTTCTGGTGCTGTGTGTTTATTTGTCCCTTTGATGTACTTGGTGTCTGTGTATTATATGCCAAGGCTGTGTCTTTTTGTTTTTGTGCTGCTCTTCTGAATCTGGCTCTCTCTCTCTGAAGTGTAAGGCGTGCTTGGCGCTTTTTTTCATTAGCAGATGATGTGCTGTGTGTCTGTGTGTGTTGAGCAAGTGGTGTGTTATGGTGCTGTGTGTTTATTTGTTCCTTTGATGTACTTGGTGTCTGTGTATTATATGCAAGTAGTGTGTGATGTTGGTTTGTCGTGTGTGTTGGGGTTGATGTAGTAGTGGTTGTGAGTATTTGTTGCTGAGCTATTGTGTCATGCTGTAGTGTGGTATGTGTTTTGAGTTGTTTGTTTTCAGTGTGGTCGTGCATATCAAATTGTGTGAAATGGCTGTGTGCATTGTGTGGGGTAGTAGACATCATGGATGTGTGTGGCTGTGTGCGTGAGTGTTGGGTGGCTGTGTGCGTGTGTGGTTGTGCTGTGTGCATGTGCGTCAGTGTTTAGTATACTTCCTGATCTTGTTGTGTGAAGGGTTAATGGGGTCCAAGTCGTCTGTTATGTGGTTGTTTTGTAGACTTCAGCTGTCGAGGTGGTAAAGGCGTCAGCCGGTGATCTGTGAAAGTGTTTGAAATGAGTTAAGTGTTTGAGTCTTCAGGGGTGTTATTGTGTTGGGTGCGGGTTGTGTGAGAGACTGCTGGGTGCGGGCTGTGTGAGAGACTGCTGGGTGCGGGCTGTATGAGTGAATGGGTGTGAGAGTGTTGTGTGGGTGTGCGAGTGTTGTGTGGGTGTGCGAGTGTGTGCGCGGGTGTGTGCGCGAGTGTCGTGCGGGTGGGTGCGCGAGTGTCGTGCGGGTGTCGTGCGGGTGGGTGTGCGAGTGTCGTGCGGGTGGGTGTGCGAGTGTCGTGCGGGTGGGTGTGCGAGTGTCGTGCGGGTGGGTGTGCGAGTGTCGGGAGGGCGGGTGTGCGAGTGTCGGGAGGGCGGGTGTGCGAGTGTCGGGAGGGCGGGTGTGCGAGTGTCGGGAGGGCGGGTGTGCGAGTGTCGGGAGGGCGGGTGTGCGAGTGTCGGGAGGGCGGGTGTGCGAGTGTCGGGAGGGCGGGTGTGCGAGTGTCGGGAGGGCGGGTGTGCGAGTGTCGGGAGGGCGGGTGTGCGAGTGTCGGGAGGGCGGGTGTGCGAGTGTCGGGAGGGCGGGTGTGCGAGTGTCGGGAGGGCGGGTGTGCGAGTGTCGGGAGGGCGGGTGTGCGAGTGTCGGGAGGGCGGGTGTGCGAGTGTCGGGAGGGCGGGTGTGCGAGTGTCGGGAGGGCGGGTGTGCGAATGTGCGAGTGTTGGGAGGGCAGGTATGCGAGTGTGCGAGTGTTGGGAGGGCGGGTGTGCGATTGTGCGGGTGTTGGGAGGGCGGGTGTGCGAGTGTGCGAGTGTTGGGAGGGCGGGTGTGCGAGTGTTGGGAGGGCGGGTGTGCGAGTGTGCGAGTGTTGGGAGGGCGGGTGTGCGAGTGTCGGGAGGGCGGGGTGTGCGAGTGTCGGGAGGGCGGGTGTGCGAGTGTCGGGAGGGAGGGCGGGTGTTCGAGTGTCGGGAGGGAGGGCGGGTGTTCGAGTGTCGGGAGGGAGGGCGGGTGTGTGAGTGTCGGGAGGGAGGGCGGGTGTGCGAGTGTCGGGAGGGAGGGCGGGTGTGCGAGTGTCGGGAGGGAGGGTTTTTTTGTGCGAGTGTCGGGAGGGAGGGCGGGTGTGCGAGTGTCGGGAGGGAGGGTTTTTTGTGCGAGTGTCGGGAGGGAGGGCGGGTGTGCGAGTGTCGGGAGGGAGGGCGTATGTGCGAGTGTCGGGAGGGAGGGCGAGTGTCGGGAGGGAGGGCGGGTGTGCGAGTGTCGGGAGGGAGGGCGAGTGTCGGGAGGGAGGGCGGGTGTGCGAGTGTCGGGAGGGAGGGCGGGTGTGCGAGTGTCGGGAGGGAGGGCGTGCGAGTGTCGGGAGGGAGGTCGTGCGAGTGTCCGGAGGGAGGGAGGCGTGCGAGTGTCGGGAGGGAGGGCGGGCGTGCGAGTGTCGGGAGGGAGGGCGGGTGTGCGAGTGTCGGGAGGGAGGGCGGGTGTGCGAGTGTCGGGAGGGAGGGCGGGTGTGCGAGTGTTGGGAGGGCGGGTGTGCGAGTGTCGGGAGGGCGGGCGGGTGTGCGAGTGTCGGGCGGGCGGGTGTGCGAGTGTCGGGAGGGCGTACGGGTGTGCGAGTGTCGTGCGAGTGTCGTGCGGGTGGGTGTGCGAGTGTCGTGCGGGTGGGTGTGCGAGTGTCGTGCGGGCGGGTGTGCGAGTGTCGTGCGGGCTGGTGTGCGAGTGCTGTGCGTGCGAGTGTTGGAAGGGTGGGTGGGTGTGCGTGCAAGTGTTGGGAGGGTGGGTGTGTGTGTGCGAGTCTTGTGAGGGTGGGTGGGTGTGTGTGCGAGTGTTGTGTGGGTGTGCGAGTGTTGTGTGGGTGTGCGAGTGCGGGTGGGTGTGCGAGTGCGGGTGGGTGTGCGAGTGCGGGTGCGAGTGCGGGTGGGTGCGCGGGTGGGTGCGCGGGTGGGTGCGCGGGTGGGTGCGCGAATGTCGTGCGGGGTGGGTGCGCGAGTGTCGTGCGGGTGGGGTGCGCGAGTGCCGTGCGGGTGGGTGCGCGAGTGTCGTGCGGGTGGGTGCGCGAGTGTTGTGTGGGTGGGTGTGCGAGTGGGTGTGCGAGTGGGTGTGCGAGTGGGGTGTGCGAGTGGGTGTGCGAGAGGGTGTGCGGGTGGGTGTGCGAGTGTTGTGCGGGTGGGTGTGCGAGTGTTGTGTGGGTGGGGTGTGCGAGTGTTTTGCGGGTGGGTGTGCGGGCGGGTGTGCGAGTGCTGTGCGGGCGGGTGTGCGAGTGCTGTGCGGGCGGGTGTGCGAGTGCTGTGCGTGCGAGTGTTGAGAGGGTGGGTGGGTGTGCGTGCGAGTGTTTTGTGTGTGCGAGTCTTGTGAGGGTGGGTGGGTGTGTGTGCGAGTGTTGTGAGGGTGGGTGGGTGTGCGAGTGTTGTGAGGGTGGGTGGGTGTGCGAGTGTTGTGAGGGTGGGTGGGTGAGTGAGTGTTGTGAGGGTGGATGGGTGTGCGAGTGTCTGGGTGTTCGAGTATTGGGAGGGTGGGTGGGTGTGCGAGTGTTGGGAGGGTGGGTGGGTGTGCGAGTGTTGGGAGGGTGGGTGGATGTTCGAGTGTTGGGTGGGTGGGTGTGCGAGTGTTGGGTGGGTGTGCGAGTGTTGGGTGTGTGTGTGTGTGCGCGAGTGTTGTGTGGGGGTGTGGTGACGTGACAATATGCATTGTGTTGAGCATATATTTTATTAGAAATAAGCCATGAAATAGTTGAGAGTGTGGATGGTTCTCCACTGACGGTTGACTGGAGTATGTTTGTGTGGCTGGCAGGAAGGTGAAGGGGTGGTGTGGGGCCAACGGAGGGGGAGAAGGGGGGTTGCGGCGTACGGGAGTTGGGGTTGCAGTGTACGGGAGGGGGTGGGGGTGAGGCGGTAGGGGGGTGGAGGTTGAGGTGTACGGGAGGTGGGTGGTTGAACATGCGGCAGCGAACGTTGTGCGTGTAGTTTGGTCGGTCGGGCGGTCGTTGTGGCGTGCGAGGTGGGGAGGTATGGGGGTGTTCAAGTTTGTGTTGGCACGTATGAGCACAAGACGGTTGGCCGGCGGAGCGAGTGTTGGGCCGGCGGAGCGAGTGTTGGGCCGGCGGAGCGAGTGTTGGGCCGGCGGAGCGAGTGTTGGGCCGGCGGAGCGAGTGTTGGGCCGGCGGAGCGAGTGTTGGGCCGGCGGAGCGAGTGTTGGGCCGGCGGAGCGAGTGTTGGGCCGGCGGAGCGAGTGTTGGGCCGGCGGAGCGAGTGTTGGGCCGGCGGAGCGAGTGTTGGGCCGGCGGAGCGAGTGTTGGGCCGGCGGAGCGAGTGTTGGGCCGGCGGAGCGAGTGTTGGGCCGGCGGAGCGAGTGTTGGGCCGGCGGAGCGAGTGTTGGGTGTGTGTGGGTGAGTGTTGGTTGTGTGGGTGTTTGCGTGTTGTGTGTGTGTTCCATGTTTTTAAAGGCAAACTTGCATTTGAGCAAATATTGTATTTGCAAGAAGACCTGAAATAGTTGTGAGTGTGGGTATTTCTTCATTGACGGTTGACTGGAGTGTGTTTGTGTGGCTGGCACGACTGTGAAGGTGAGGGGTGGGTCCACCAGAAGGGGCGGGTTGAGGCGTACGGGAAAGGGGGGTTTGAATTGTACGGGATGGGGGGGTGGTTTCAAGTTGAGGCGCACGGGAGAGGGGGGGCTTGAAGCTCAGGCGTACGGGAGTAGAGGGGGGGTTGAAGTTGAGGCGGAGTTGAAGTTGAGGCGGAGGGGGGGTTGAAGTTGAGGGGGAGGGGGCGGGGGGGTTGAGGCGTACGGGGGAGGGGGCGTTGAGGCGTACGGGGGAGGGGGGGGCGTTGAGGCGTACGGGAGGGGGGGCGTTGAGGCGTACGGGAGGGGGGGCGTTGAGGCGTACGGGAGGGGGGGCGTTGAGGCGTACGGGAGTGGGGGCGTTGAGGCGTACGGGAGGGGGGGCGTTGAGGCGTACGAGAGGGGGGGCGTTGAGGCGTACGGGAGGGGGGGCGTTGAGGCGTACGGGAGGGGGGGCGTTGAGGCGTACGGGAGGGGGGGCGTTGAGGCGTACGGGAGGGGGGGCGTTGAGGCGTACGGGAGGGGGGGCGTTGAGGCATACGGGAGGGGGGGCGTTGAGGCGTACGGGAGGGGGCGTTGAGGCGTACGGGAGGGGGGCGTTGAGGCGTACGGGAGGGGGGCGTTGAGGCGTACGGGAGGGGGGGCGTTGAGGCGTACGGGAGGGGGGGCGTTGAGGCGTACGGGAGGAGGGTTGAAGTTGAGGCGTACGGGAGGGGGGGCGTTGAGGCGTACGGGAGGAGGGTTGAAGTTGAGGCGTACGGGAGGGGGGGCGTTGAGGCGTACGGGAGGGGGGGCGTTGAGGCGTACGGGAGGGGGGTCATTGAGGCGTACGGGAGGGGGGTCGTTGAGGCGTACGGGAGGGGGGACGTTGAGGCGTACGGGAGGGGGGACGTTGAGGCGTACGGGAGGGGGGACGTTGAGGCGTACGGGAGGGGGGACGTTGAGGCGTACGGGAGGGGGGGCGTTGAGGCGTACGGGAGGGGGGGCGTTGAGGCGTACGGGAGGGGGGGCGTTGAGGCGTACGGGAGGGGGGGCGTTGAGGCGTACGGGAGGGGGGACGTTGAGGCGTACGGGAGGGGGGGCGTTGAGGCGTACGGGAGGGGGGGCGTTGAGGCGTACGGGAGGGGGGGCGTTGAGGCGTACGGGAGGGGGGACGTTGAGGTGTACGGGAGGGGAGGGCGTTGAGGCGTACGGAGGGGGGGCGTTGAGGCGTACGGGAGGAGGGTTGAAGTTGAGGCGTACGGGAGGAGGGTTGAAGTTGAGGCGCACGGGAGGGGGGCGTTGAGGCGTACGGGAGGGGGGCGTTGAGGCGTACGGGAGGAGGGTTGAAGTTGAGGCGTACGGGAGGAGGGTTGAAGTTGAGGCGTACGGGAGGAGGGGCGTTGAGGCGTACGGGAGGAGGGTTGAAGTTGAGGCGTACGGGAGGAGGGTTGAAGTTGAGGCGTACGGAAGGGGGGCGTTGAGGCGTACGGGAGGAGGGTTGAAATATTGTATTTGCAAGAAGACCTGAAATAGTTGTGAGTGTGGGTGTTTCTCCATTGACGGTTGACTGGAGTGTGTTTGTGTGGCTGGCACTACGGTGAAGGTGAGGGGTTGGTCCACCGGAGGGGGGGGGGGGTTTAGGCGTACGGGAGGTGGCGGCTGAAGTTGAGGCATACGGAGTGGGGGGGTGGTTGAAGTTGAGGCGTTACGTGAGGGAGGGGTTGAAGTTGAGGCGTACGGGAGTGGGTGGGGTGGTTGAAGTTGAGGCGTACGGGAGTAGGGGAGGGGTTGAAGTTGAGGCGTACGGGAGGAGGGTTGAAGTTGAGGCGTACGGGAGGAGGGTTGAAGTTGAGGCGTACAGGAGGGGGGCGTTGAAGCGTACGGGAGGGTTGAAGTTGAGGCGTACGGGAGGGGGGGCGTTGAGGCGTACGGGAGGAGGGTTTGTAAAAGTTGAGGCGTACGGGAGGGGGGGCGTTGAGGCGTACGGGAGGAGGGTTGAAATATTGTATTTGCAAGAAGACCTGAAATAGTTGTGAGTGTGGGTGTTTCTCCATTGACGGTTGACTGGAGTGTGTTTTGTGTGGCTGGCACTACGGTGAAGGTGAGGGGTGGGTCCACCGGAGGGGGGGGGTTTAGGCGTACGGGAGGTGGCGCTGAAGTTGAGGCATACAGGAGTGGGGGGGTGGTTGAAGTTGAGGCGTACGGGAGTAGGGGAGGGGTTGAAGTTGAGGCGTACGGGAGGTGGTTGAGGCGTACGGGAGTGGGGGCTGGTTGAAGTAGAGGCGTACGTGAGGGGGGGGGTCGAAGTAGAGGCGTACGTGAGGGGGGGGGTGAAGTAGAGGCGTACGTGAGGGGGGGGTTGAAGTAGAGGCGTACGTGAGGGGGGGGGGTTGAAGTAGAGGCGTACGTGAGGGGGGGGGTTGAAGTAGAGGCGTACGTGAGGGGGGGGTTGAAGTAGAGGCGTACGTGAGGGGGGGGTTGAAGTAGAGGCGTACGTGAGGGGGGGGGTTGAAGTAGAGGCGTACGTGAGGGGGGGGGTTGAAGTAGAGGCGTACGTGAGGGGGGGGTTGAAGTAGAGGCGTACGTGAGGGGGGTTGAAGTAGAGGCGTACGTGAGGGGGGGTTGAAGTAGAGGCGTACGTGAGGGGGGGTTGAAGTAGAGGCGTACGTGAGGGGGGGGTTGAAGTAGAGGCGTACGTGAGGGGGGGTTGAAGTAGAGGCGTACGTGAGGGGGGGGTTGAAGTAGAGGCGTACGTGAGGGGGGGGTTGAAGTAGAGGCGTACGTGGGGGGGTTGAAGTAGAGGCGTACGTGAGGGGGGGATTGAAGTAGAGGCGTACGTGAGGGGGGGTTGAAGTTGAGGCGTACGTGAGGGGGGGGTTGAAGTTGAGGCGTACGTGAGGGGGACGTTGAAGTTGAGGCGTACGGGAGGGGGGGGTTGAAGTAGAGGCGTACGTGAGGGGGGGGTTGAAGTAGAGGCGTACGTGAGGGGGGTTGAAGTAGAGGCGTACGTGAGGGGGGGGTTGAAGTAGAGGCGTACGTGAGGGGGGGGTTGAAGTAGAGGCGTACGTGAGGGGGGGGGTTGAAGTTGAGGCGTACGTGAGGGGGGGTTGAAGTTGAGGCGTACGTGAGGGGGGGGTTGAAGTTGAGGCGTACGTGAGGGGGGACGTTGAAGTTGAGGCGTATGGGAGGGGGGGGTTGAAGTTGAGGCGTACGTGAGGGGGGGGGGTTGAAGTTGAGGCGTACGTGAGGGGGGACGTTGAAGTTGAGGCGTATGGGAGGGGGGGGTTGAAGATGCGGTAACGGACGTTGTGCGTCTCGTTTGCTCAGTCATGTGGTCGTTGTGCCGTGCCGTGGTTGTGCTGTGCGGGGGGGGAGGGAGTGTTATGGTGGTGTTGAAGTTTGTGTTGCTGGCAGGTATCAGCACAGGACGGTGTGCGGGACAGTGAGGAGCGGTGTGTTCAAAATGGTGAGTAATGTGCAGGAGATAGGATGTGTGTGAAATGTTGGAAATGTGTGAAAAGCCATTGTGATGAGCATATAGTTGTTGTGAAATAAGACGTGAAATAAGACGTGAAATATTTTTATTGGGGGGGAGGGGTTGCGGGAGGCAGAGGTCCGGCGTCGTAGGGGTGGGTGAAATGTTTGAGAAGCAGAAATTCCCTTGCCGTGACAATATGCATTGTGGTGAGATATGAATAAGTTGTGAGTGTGGGGTGTTGTCGATGGACGCTTGAGCGGACATTGTTTGGGTGTCTGTCACGACAGTGAAGGGGAGCGTTGGTGGCACGGTAGACAGGACGGTGTGCGTGACCTAGAGGGCCGGTGTAGTAGAAAGTGGGAGTCATGTGCATTGTTGAGGTGGTGAGGTGTACGGGAGGGGTGGTGGATGAAGACACGGTGAAGGGGATGTGTGTTTCGACGGTAGACAATACGGTGTTCGTGCCAAAGAGGGCCGGCGTCGTACAAAGTGGATGAGGTGACCATGAGGGGTGGATAGGCAGTGAAGGGGAGGGGTGGTACACAGGACGGTGTGCGGGACCGAGAGAGTTTGTGAGTAACAGAGGTTGAGGGGGGGGTCAAGACGCCTTGAACGTGAGTTGTGGTTCGATGGTATACAGTACGGTGTGCGGGACCGAGAGGGCCGTCGTCGTCCAAAGTGTGAGTAATGAGCATTGGTGAGGTGGCCATTGGTGAGGTGTTTGAAGGGGAGGGGTGGGGACGCGGTGAACTGGAGGGGTGGTGGCAGGGTACACAGGAGTGTGTGCAGGATCAAGAGGGCCTGCGGTACCGAGAGGGTGTGCGTCGTCGAAAGTGGAAGAAATTAGTGAGATGTGCTGAGGTGAACGGGAGGGGTGGGGACGCGGTGAACGGGAGGTGTGGTGACGCGGTACACAGGACGGTGTGCGTGCCCGAGAGGGGTGGCGTGGTACCGTGCGGTGTTGGTGAGAGGGGGTGTTGCGGGAGCGAGGGGTGTCGGTTTAAAAAGCAGAAATGGCATATAGTTTGTTTCAAAGAAGACACTGTACCTGAGGTGGTGTGTATTCCGCAGGGGATGGGCGCTGGGGTTATTTTCTGAGATGAGACGGCGGTGAGGTGGGCAAATGGTGCTGTCAAGCGTACTCCCAAAGCTCAGTGAATGTTGGGAGAATGTGCCAGTGTGGCGAGAGTGGGGTAGGTGAGGTGAGCGAAGCACGCAGGCCAATGAGGTGTGCGTGGGCGGGCCACGGAGCAATCTGATTGGCCAGAGGCTGAGTGACAGACTGACGGACCAATCAGATTGTCCACAAGAACAGCAAACATATATCTCTATATAATTGAAGACGTTGTATAAGAAGATATAGATCTATATCTATATGTATGCTATAAGATATAAGATAAGATATAAGATAAGATATGATAAGAACAGATATACGATATGGTCGAAGATACGATACGGTAAACGATAAGAAAAGATAGATAGATATAAATACACACACACACGCATGTGCATCATATGTAGATATATGTATAAATGTGTGTGCATAATAGGTATATATGTCTATGCATTATATGTATACATGTGTGTCTATAATGTGTAGATATATGTATACAAGCATGTGCATTGCATTTTTTTTATATATATACTGTATGTATGTATATATATATATATATATATATATATCCATGTAGCGGTATCAGTACCGTGTTAGCCGAGCTTCAATAAAAAAAAAAAAAATAGATGATACCGTTCTGTGGCTAACGAAATGCTTTTATTTGTGAGAGTTTGTAGCACAACTAAAAGTGTGTGTGGATACTATGTGGTACTATACACTATTGGTGTATAGGGATGGAAAAATAAGGATTTTGAGAGATGTGTGAGAGACAGCTGTGTGGACAGGGGCTAAACAAGAGAATGAACCTGCATCGCCACAGCATCACACGCGGAACAGTCCTGTTGGCGAACATTTCTCTGACTCTGGCC